>NC_025697.1:17420413-17452567 GCF_000633955.1 Camelina sativa
TTGATGAATCAGTATCCTTTCAAATTGAATTGATTTCTAGATTCGTTTGTTTTTATGATTTTGAGATGTGTCTCCTTAATTGGGTGAATTTTTTTAGATATGTGCATAAGAAGTTTAGTTTGCAGTATAAAGCAACGATTGGTGCTGATTTTGTAACCAAGGAGCTTCAGATTGGGGAAAAGCTTGTTACTTTACAGGTTTGTCCTTTTTTTTTTTTTTTACCTAATATACCTTTTTCTTCAAGATTTCACACTTTGTTTTTGTGTTTTTTTTTTTAGATTTGGGATACTGCTGGACAAGAAAGATTCCAGAGTCTTGGTGCTGCTTTTTACAGAGGAGCAGATTGTTGTGCTTTGGTTTATGATGTTAATGTGTTGAAGTCTTTTGACAATCTTGAAACTTGGCATGAGGAGTTTCTTAAACAGGTTTCTTTTCTGGCACACTTTGCTTTGGTACAATTGAGGTTGGCTCTGGCCTAGATAAATACATGGAACATAAGAATGAGATAGTTTTGTATTAATAGGAATCATTAGCTTTGACTATTTCAGAGTCACAATCTTCAGATTTTGGTTAAACGTGTAGCTTAACAAACTAAGAGTCAAACTCCTATTTTGATGATGTGGTTTGAAGAGTTTTTGGTTATTTTCATATCTCTTTTGGTTCTCAGGACCACCTCTGAAATATTGTTGTCTCATTAGAGAATTGATAAATAATAACATTTTTTACATCTGATTGATAGTCCTTGGTTTACTAGTTAAGCCAATTATTGTATATTACTAACTTGATTTTGTATTGATAACAGTTTTAGAATTCATTAATCTATAATCCCAGTGACTTGTTCAATTTGATTTTCTGCACTTTCACTTTCATTATCTTTAAGCAAATCATACTATGCTAAGTTGTATTAATTCCCTGGCACAGGCAAGTCCGTCGGATCCAAAGACATTTCCGTTTATAGTGCTTGGAAACAAGGTTGACGTTGATGGAGGGAGCAGTAGAGTGGTAAGAGGAAGATCAAGATATATCTTCCATAGTGCTCGAAGTCTTTTGAGTCTTTTACTCAGTCTAGTTTTATTCCTCTTTACTTACAGGTCTCTGTGAAGAAAGCAGCTGACTGGTGTGCTTCAAATGGTAACATACCCTATTTCGAGACATCAGCAAAAGAGGACTTCAATGTTGATGAGGCATTCTTAACCATTGCCAAAACCGCCCTTGCGAACGAACATGAACAAGATATGTAAGTATTCTCTTTGGTTTAGCTCTATTATATGAGAACATTGAAACCATGAAATCTTGGCTGCATTAAGATACTACTGAAATATAGAACATAAAGATCTTAGGTACCAGGTTCCACCATTGTTGATTTGTTGGGATTGTCTAATTCTTTAACCCGATAGTCTGAATAGTGTAGATCTCAATATGAATCTGAAGATGACTTTTAAATGTAGAGGACAGATAGTGTAGAAACTAGAAACCCGAGAAATTTCTTACTGCGTCTAAAGTTTGGTGATTATTGATAAAGACAGAGGCATTCATCACATCGTTTTTGGTCATTTGTCTACTTCTGAATTCTTTAACCCGAGAATAGTTGATACAATTTGTCATTTGTATGCCATGTTTTGGGTTACTTGCAGATACTTCCAAGGCATACCAGATACAGTGACTGAAAACGAGCCAAAAAGCGGTGGTTGTGCTTGCTGAACCGCAGATCTGAGGATTCATTTACATTCGTTTTTTTTTATGCATTCGTTGAAGGTTGGTGGACTCTTGAGTTGCAGAACGATAGTAGCAATTTTTTTTGCCATTCCATCATATATTAATTGATTGGAGGAGTCTCTGTATGATCTATCGATTTTGCTGGATAAAAAACTGTTATCTTTGGAAGAAGAACCATTATTGCTCTTATATGCCACTCTATTTAAGTTTGGTGTCACTCATTTGTGGCTTACTGGCTTACTGCATCCATAGTTCCTTTTGCATGTATAATTTATTATTTTGGAGAGATGGTGAAATTGTGAAGTCAAACTTAAACCTAATTTAACAAAGAAACCAATAACACTGGATTGTATTTGGATTTTCAAATCTATAAAATCATAAACCAAATAACCCCTACCAAGTTATTACAATTATGCTTAAAACAATTATTTTTTGTTCTTCTTACCCATGGCCTTGTATTGTTTTTTCTTCTGCTGCTCCTCTTTTTTTTTCTTCATCTCATCTCTTTTCTTCTTCAGCTCCTCTTTTTCTTGTTTTCTCTTTTCGTCCCATGCAGTATCTACTTTGGTTTTTCTTAAGCTCTCCATGAAAGTTGTATTCTTCATTGTTTCATTCACTATCATATCTACTAATAGTTGCTTAGCTTCTTCATCCTCTTCCTGTTTTCTTGCATCTGCCACAATAATTATCAAAACAAAAAAAAACAAAGACCAGTTAAGTATAAAAAGACAAGCCAATTATAAACAGATCTGGTCAAACAAAAAGAAAGAGAGGATGAGATCGCATACCGAAGACAGTGTTATCCGGAATCTTGGCAGCATCACCAATCAACCGCTCAGAGTCCATGTAAGAAGGCATCGTTTGGTTACATTGATCATTAGGGATGATCTGACTCTCACCTACGCAAGAATTTGTCGTGCCACCGATCGCAAGACCTCCTCCTTTATCCGACATTATCACCAAACAAACAAAAAAAGGAAAAAAATCGTCTAGACTAGAGCAAAGTTAGAAGACAAAGGATTTTACTTACGAAGACATATGACTAGGCTAAGCTTTGGTTTTGTATATTTAATTATTTATATATATACACATATTAAAGCTCCAGTTACTTCTAGAATGTTCTAGAAAACATAAAAGGGAAAACATTGTACAAACTATTTTTGGAAATATGCTCAAACTTGAACTGAGACCCACTGAATTATGCCTGAACTATGTATATATTTTTGGCTCTCCAAATAATACATGAACTAATCGGACCTTGTTCTAAATCTAAACTTATAAATTACAAAATTAAATTAAAATTTTTGTTGATTTCCCATTAATTTTCTCATCTTTTCTTTATTGCATGTTTTGAAAAAAAAAAGAGAGGGAAATATTCCCATAATATTTACCTATATATAAAACTCATCGTACTTGGTTATATATATAGTCCATGCATAGGTTAATTGTTTTCTTAGATCCATTCTTTAATTCTACATCAGTTTCTTCGATAAAATCTCAATTTAACCCACAACAAACGAAACAATGTCGAAGAGTATTGTACTGTTGAGCTCCGATGGAGAGTATTTCGAGGTTGATGAGGCTGTTGCGCGTAAGATACTAATGGTAAGAGACATGATCGAAGACGAATGCGCCGATAACCCTGTACCGCTTCATTACGTCACCGGTGAGATCCTCTCCATGGTTATTGAATATTTGAAGAAGCACGTTGATGATGATGCTGGTTCAACTGAAGATAAGGAGGAGCTCGAGACATGGGACGCTGAGTTCATGAAACGTTATGACTTATGATTTTGATACCTTATGCAACGTCATGAACGCTTCTTACTATCTCAGCATTGTACGCCTTCTCGATCTCATTGGCCAAACTATTGCAGATATCATAAAGGATAACGATATAGAAGAGGTCCGAGCCATGTTTAACATTGTTCCAGAGCGATTAATATCATATTCGGAAGAAGAAGAAAAGATTTACAAGGAGAGTGAATGGGTTTAATGATCAAAAACAACTTAATTTTTTTTTTCTTTTTCGAGAATGATTTTGTGCTGAATTTTTTTTTAGCATTGTGACTGTGACGACTGACTTCGATCGTCTCTATAGTTAACGTGATTTTTTTGTTTCTCTTTTTAAATTCATGGTTAACTACGTACGTTCTTCTTTACGTAGCCAAGAATCAATGTTTTTTAAAAAAAAGATTACAAAGAAAAAAAGAATCAATGTTTTTGAACAACCATATGTTTTAGAAAATATTCGTTTGGGCACTAAAAAGTATCATAATTTGTGGACTTCTTATAAACCCAAAAAATTTCAATTATAAACACTCAAAATTATCTTTTAAGTTTTGTGGTATTTTTGGATTTAAAAGTTTGTAATCGTAATTTTTGGACTAAAAAATTTATAGTGGTATTTTCTTTTTTTGATTACATATATAGAAGAGAGGGCATCCCACGGGTAAAGTACTCCAAGTTTGCAAATGGACTGTAAGCAATAGATACATACCATGTGATCAAATAGATCAAGTTAGCAATTCTGCGTTTGGGGAAATTTAATCAACCATACTAGAACCACTAGCTCACCACCTTGTGCTTTCTAATGATATTTTTGGATCAAAAACTTAATTTAGTAATATTTTAAGGTAGTTGTCTTTTTTATTTTCCTAATAAAAGATAAAGTAATTGTTAAAAACAACCGATTGAATCTCTACAGAATATTCTTTTTTAGAGGAAAAAATAGAGGTATCTATTGGAGCAAAAGTCACCTCTATTATAGAATTCCTATATTTTAAAGGTAAAAATAGGAAAACCATTGGAGATGGTCTAAGTGTACTACCCATATCGTACACATAACTTTTGGTAGATAAGAAAGAATGTTGCACCCAACCCATGAGATACACTATACGTATAATGTAGCATTTCTATTTATTTTATTTACATGAAATTGCTTCTAGGTGCATGCAACAACTGTTTTTTGCGTAGAATTTGTAAAACGGGCCAATAAGGACCCTTAATGGGCCTTAAAGGCTTTTGATCTGTTCACTTGCAAAAAAAACCTATCTTCTTCTTCTTCTTCCTCCTCTTCGCTAATACCAAAAATGACGACCTCCATGAACAACAACAACACATCATAAACCTTCCCATAAACCTCTCTCAATCTCCCCTCCCTTCTCCTGAACCTAATACCACAGTAAACAAGAACACGCGCGAAAGCTATGGTAGGAGCTTCGAGAACAATACTATCCTTATCTCTCTCTTCTTCACGCTTCACTTTCTCCAAAATCCCTCACGTTTTCCCATTTCTCCGCCTCCACAAACCTCCCTCTAGATTCCACCACGCTTTTCGCCCTCTATGCGCCGCCGCCGCAACCACCGCTCCGACGTCGGAGGCGAATGCTACAGATCCGGATCAATTGAAACACACGATTTTGCTAGAGAGGCTTAGGCTTAGGCATTTGAAGGAATCAGCGAAACCACCACAACAGAGACCGAGTAGTGTTGTTGGTGTAGATGAAGAGAACGGTAATAGGAAGAAGAGTAAGAAGTTATTTGAGAATTTTGAGGAGCTTGGGTTAAGTGAGGAAGTGATGGGAGCTTTACAAGAGTTGAACATTGAGGTTCCTACTGAGATTCAGTGTATTGGGATACCTGCTGTTATGGAACGTAAGAGCGTTGTATTGGGTTCGCATACTGGTTCTGGCAAGACTCTTGCTTACTTGCTGCCTATAGTTCAGGTGTGCCTAGTGAGCTTTGTAATTGGATGTTGCTGCATACATTAGTGTTTGGCTCTTGTTTGCTAGTCGGATACATTTTCTTTTGGTCTGAAAGTGAAACAATTTAGGACTAATTCTGTTATATGTAGCCTTAGTATGTATTTATTAGGTTTGTTTCTTCCTTTCATAGTCTATATAGCTCTATTTTTTTTGATGTTACGTTGAGTTTCGGGGACTACTGTATTAGAAATTCGATATGGCGGTTTAAGTTGTTTTGATTTGATTTTTGTAGCTGATGAGAGAAGATGAAGCAACACTTGGTAAGAAAACGAAACCTAGGCGTCCGAGGACTGTTGTTCTTTGTCCCACAAGAGAATTATCTGAGCAGGTACTCTTGTGCGTTTGTTTGTGTCTTTACCAAGATTAGTTACTGTTTTGGATAAATTCAGGTATTAGCAGTTTGTTAGCACTTGTAAATGTTGATAAACCTAGTAGTTTGAAAGTAAACCTAGTAAGCCTAGGTTTTGTTTAGGTACGAAACAAACAAATTTTACAATTGCCAAGAAAATAAAAAGTTGGAATCTTTATTTCCAAGAAAGTCTTGGCTGCCTTCTTATAGGATGATCATAAAATCGATGGTTTAATATGTGTTTATAGCATTTTATGCTAGTTTGCATTCCTGTTTTTAGACAGAGAAATGGCAAAAGTAGAACTAACTAAGGAATCTGCATTAGGTTTACCGTGTGGCAAAGTCCATAAGCCATCACGCGAGGTTTAGATCTATATTGGTTAGTGGTGGTTCTCGGATAAGACCACAGGAGGATTCTTTGAACAATGCAATAGACATGGTTGTTGGAACCCCTGGTAGGATTCTTCAGCATATCGAAGAAGGAAACATGGTCTATGGAGATATCGCTTATTTGGTATGCTTCACTTTGGGATCTTAACATTATGTTCCATGATTCTTATGGTTTGGGATCTACATGAAACGACAACCAATGATAATCTTTATACGCAGGTGCTGGATGAGGCAGACACTATGTTTGATCGTGGCTTTGGTCCTGAGATACGTAAATTCCTTGCCCCACTGAATCAGCGTGCGTTAAAAACAAATGACCAAGGATTTCAAACAGTCTTAGTGACTGCTACTATGACAACGGTATACACATGTTACAAGCTTGACCCATTTCTTTGCTATTATCATTATTTTATTTGCTCCATGCATCTGGAACTTCAAATATTGAGGTAGTGAATGAAATTGTGAGTTTTCAGGCTGTTCAGAAGTTAGTTGATGAGGAGTTTCAAGGGATAGAGCATTTGCGAACATCAACACTGCATAAAAAGATAGCAAACGCTCGCCATGACTTCATCAAGCTTTCAGGTGGTGAAGATAAGTTAGAAGCACTTCTACAGGTAAAATACATAATTAAAATTCTTATCTCTGAAGGCAATCAGACATGTTAAGAGTTCTTGTTTGGGTGCAAATGTGTCTAAATTACATGTACATTCTTTCTGGTATGCGCCTGCGGTACTTATATATTACTTATGCTTTGATGATAATGCAGGTTCTTGAACCTAGCTTAGCCAAAGGGAGCAAGGTGATGGTCTTTTGTAACACGTTGAACTCCAGTCGCGCTGTTGATCACTTTCTCTCTGAAAACCAGATTTCCACTGTAAACTATCACGGCGAAGTTCCAGCAGAACAAAGGTTCAGACTAAAACAGCTCCGCCTAATACGTAATCCATTTCTCGAGAAATTAATTGCTTAATTAAGGTGTAAAATTGGTTTGCACTCATCTATACAGAGTTGAGAATTTGAAAAAGTTCAAGGACGAAGAAGGTGACTGTCCCACGCTGGTGTGCACGGATTTGGCTGCTAGGGGTCTGGACCTCGACGTTGATCATGTAGTCATGTTTGATTTCCCAAAGAACTCTGTAAGTACCTTGGCCAAATGTTCCTGTCTATAACCCTTATTCTTTCTTCTCTTTACTTGTTGATCCACTCTTCTTGACACCTTAGTTTTGTTCAAACTTGAATTCCTTAGATTGACTACCTCCATCGTACCGGAAGAACAGCTCGGATGGGTGCTAAAGGTTTGTTTCCTACCTCTAGATTATCACTTGTTAAGACTCCTCGTATTTTCAGATGGTTTCAGCTAGGGTGCTGAATCCAGTTTTCATATTTTTTGTTTATGACATATCGAAACCAAATGATAACAAAAAACTGAATAATTGTCTCTTTACAGGAAAAGTGACAAGTCTAGTGAGCAGGAAGGACCAAATGTTAGCAGGAAGAATCGAAGAAGCCATGAGAAACAATGAGAGCTTGGAAGCACTCACCACTGATAATGTGAGAAGAGACGCTGCAAGAAGCCAAATCACTCAAGAGAAAGGAAGAAGCGTTAAGCAGATCAGAGAAGTGAGCAAGCAACGAAGTAGCAGAGACAAACCGACATCTTCTGCAACTGCAAGATCAACAGGTGGGAAGACACCTGTGAGAAAGTCAAGTTCGTTTTCCAAACCCAGAAAAGCATCATCTCCTCCAGAGAAATCTTCAAAGCCGAAAAGAAAAATATTGAAAACGGTTGGATCCAGATCGATTGCTGCAAGGGGGAAGACAGGTTCAGATAGAAGACCAGGAAAGAAACTAAGTGTTGTTGGGTTCAGGGGCAAGTCTTCTTCGGCAAGAGCCTCTTGATTTTACATTCTGGAAACTTGAGGAGAGTTAACGTCAGTGGTGAAAGTGAATTATCTTTGGATTATGATTACAAAAGCGGTTCGAGATAAATCATCTTGGGAGATCATCATATTTTCTTTCTTCTTTTATGCAGTTTGTATCGATAGAAGAAATTCACTTTTGAAACTCATAAACTTTTGGCTGTATATGACATCTATGGTCAGTTGTAACATAATAATCGTCTTAAGAGGTAGAATGGTTAATTTATACAAAACAAAAATATGGCGTGGAGTGTGCAATGGCGAACTAATTGCTCAAAAAAAAACAAACAAAATATATGGTGATACATGATTAGTGACGAGTCTGAAAAAGAGGCTCGCCTTTGTGTCTTTGAGTTCTAATGAGACGAGAAACGAGTATGGGAAGGTGGAGTTTTACTTCATCTTAAAAATGAGAATGAGAAGACCAATGTTGGAGCTATAAAAAGGAAGCGAGTAGGACAATACAAATCATATCTTTCTCGGCTTTTTGGCTAAGATCAAGTGTAGTATCTGTTCTTATTAGTTTAATATCTGATACGTGAGGACATTGTCCCGCTTGATATAACTCTATTTTTTAAGGTAAGTGCCCAATGTGGCAGTTCACTGTCCGGGTTCTTGAGCGTCGCCTATGCGTTGCACCACTGCAAAGGCTTTTGGCGCACCCCACCACTCCAAACAGCTTAAAACAATATAATGTCCATATATTCTCGATAATTATTAGATCGAGAAACTATATTTTTGATATTAATCTGAATTTTCTATAAACATGTCACTGATTCAGTCTTAGCACTATTACGTTCAGCTTAAAACCTTAAATATCATATAAATTGTAGTTTATCTAATTGTAATTATTAATGTAAATCAAGCTTTTTAAACATTTTCTACATGTGACATATATAGTTTAATTTTATATAAACTTTTTGGCTAAAATTCATATGTCATATTGGATATTTATGTGTTTTTCAGCATAGTCTGAACTCAGTTCGACTCAGCCTAAAAGTTTTTATATGTCCGAAAGCCATTTCTTTTGAATTAGATTTGTATATCTAAAAATGAATCTGCTATCTTTCATGGATCAGATTTGTAGACTGGGCTTCAGATTTTGGCCATATCTACAAAAGTTAAGTATATAGATGTCAATTGTTGTGACAACACTTTTTAATTCTAGCTTTTCTATATCTTGTGACTCAAACAGGAAAGCTTATCTTATAAGTTCTCCTCTCTCTCTATCTCTATCACTATCTCTATATCTATCTCCATCTTTATCTCTATCTCCATCTTTATCTCTATCTCTATCTATATTTCTATCACTAATACTATCTCTGTTTCTCTATCTCTATCTATATGTATCTCTCTATCTCTCTTAGTCTCAAATTATATCTATCAAAGGTTTTCTCAAAGTAATTGATTAGATGTCTTTGAATCACAATAGAAGGATCTATAGAGGAATCATGTTGGATATGGGCTTTGCCTGCCACTCGGCCCAACAAGATTTATTAAATATATTAAACTGAAATTTTGGCCCGACAAGTTGCAAAACCCACTAAGCTTTGCATAGGGCAATCTCGGAAATTCACATGGGAACCCTAGACAACCCTAGGTCAACAGCCACCTATAAAAGTAAAGGGCATTTATTAGTAAAGGGCATTTACTGGGAACACCATCCTGACCCCGAGACATTACCCAGAGAGCAATACTTTGCATCGAAAACTAAGTTTCTTGCCTTTTGTATAATTCGTTTCTGCTTTAGAGCTTATAATTTTTTTGGTCGTCAAATTTGCTTGTAGGGTGACAAACATTATCTTGACTTTTGTAAGTGACTATCTCCAGAAAATTTCTCGTTAATAAAAAAAATCTTACCGCTCTTCCCCCTAAAACTTTGTTTATTAGTATTGTGTTTACCCTAGTACATACAAATCAGAAGGTTTTGGGATTCTAAGACCATGGTTTTGTTTTTTTGTTTTTATTAATCTTAATCGTTTCTTTGGTTTTATTAATCATAATCAGAAGATTTAGGGATTCTAAAATGCTATGTGTATCTCTTTTGTTAATTTCGGTTGAGTCTGAAATGTGTTTTCAAAATTTAGCTTCACAATTTTGCAAAGGTTGGATCTAGAAACTCAGCAAATTTAGGGGTTTTATGACGACTTGTTTACGATGTTTTTTCTAGTGGTTGATATAACCTATGCACGATGTCTCAGGTTCTATCTTTTTCTTTGGGTTTTCTGAAAATATCATATTAAATGTAGAATATAGCATGAATTATCTGATCTGATGCTTTAGATATTAATAACTTCTACTACGAAACAATTAGGGTTTCTAAGACGTCACATACAATTTTTTTCATATGGTTTTGTGGTATTTCATGTCTTACGGCTCCAAAAGCATACCCATATGTTAAGTTTATTATATATATATATAGATATATATATATATATATGTGTGTGTGTGTGTTCTATTTATGAAGTATCTTGTTGATCTTATGGCTCCAAAAATCTATATGTAGGTCAAACGAAGATGTCAATAACAATGGGCAAGAGAAGAAGGTTTTCTCTTTTGTTGCTTTTGTGAGGTAATAGAGTCAACCCTCTCTCTATATATCTCTCTCTAAATACTCTCAGATTGAAACTGATATACATCAATGGTTTCTCAAAGCATTTTATTAGATTATAGTCTTTGAGTCACAATATATTTGTACATGATTTAGCTGGGGACTCTTAAGACCTATCCATGATAGTGTAGGGTTTGTATTTTTTTTTTTTCTTTTTTCGTTTTCGTAATTAGATTTGAGGAGTTCACTGGATTGGTGTGTTTCTCCTTTGTTAACTCCGGATTAATCTAAGAGTTGATTTTCAAAATTTAGTCTCACAAAATTTGGATATCAGAAAATTCAGGGATTTATGCATACAGATGTTTCATTTATTATTTTTCTTGGGTTTTCGGAAACAAGAATCTAGCCTGGGTTATTGATCTGATCGGATGCATCTTAAGTGAATTTTGTGGCCAGTGATTCTATTAAATATTTACATCTTATATGAAATAGTTAGGGTTTCTAGGACTCCCAAAATCGATAACTTTCAATTTGGGAGACATTTAAAAAAAACTCATTGCTGTGGTATTTTTATATGTGTTTTTTTTTTCTCTCTTTTTTATTTCAATTTGTTTGTCGAAATATATATGAGACATAATATTAATCTCATGGCTAGGACTCCCTGATAAATTTCAATTTTAAACATATTTTATTTAAGGCTTTGTGGTATTTCATGTAGGTCAAAAGAAGATGTCAGTAAAAATGGGCAAGACAAAAGGTTTTCCCTTTTGGTGACCTTCCATCAAGCCTTTTGGAGATAATTAGTAATCTATTCTCTTGTGTTAAGAGATAACATTCGTGCATCAGCTATTTGCAAGGTATGGCGTAAAGCCGCTGAATCTGTTTGACTTGTGGGAAAGCATCCACAGGTTATAACCTTGCCGTAACGTGATGACTTGATTGTTCTCTTTGATCCATATGGAATTGAAGAGGCACACACTGAATTATCCTGAGTTCATAGATTCTTAGAAAATCCATGGCAATAGAAACATGAGTTTATATGAATTTCTCAGGTGAAAAAAATACTTTGTATTTCAGGATCACCGAGAGTAAAACCGGCAAGGGTTTCAGCTACAATAGAGACAAGAAAATGTTGAGACGTGGAAATGGGTAAAGAAACTAAAACCTTACACAAATTTTATTTGTTTGATTTAACGTTTATTTGTTTATTTTTAATTCTCAGTCTAGAATTCACGATTGGAAAGAGAGTGAATCAAGAGAAATATTTGGAGATATAAGTCAAAGAGGCCATGATATGGAGTTGGCATTATACAGTGTACAAGGGTATAAAAAACTAATCTGACCTCACTTTGATATTGATTAATTTAATTTACTAATCTGGATCACTTATGAGCATGAATCTCTTGACTTCACTAGTTTTTTCTTCAAAAGAAAATGGTACGATTTGCTAATGAACTGCGTTAAATCTGGATAAAATTTCTAAAAACAGAGAGCAGAGAATACCGAGACACAGAGGAAAAAAACTAAAGAGAATCTTCTTAAGCAGAGGTTTCAAAAAAAAAAAAAATGTTTCTTACCTGAAACCTCTATTGTTGAATATTCTCTCGAACTTTTCTCCTCTACGAGTCGGTATTCTAAGCTCTCGGTTTTTGAAAATTCTATCCAGCTAGGACGTAGTTTATTTAAAAATCTTAACATTATTTTTTGAAGAAAGAACGAGCTAATTAGTCAAAAGACTCAGAATCATAAGTGATTGAGACAAGTATAAATTAAATTAAAAATATCCAAGTCATGTCTTATTACCTTTTATACCCTTGTAGGCTTGGATAATGCCAACTCTTTTTTTCTTGGCCTCTTTGAGATAATCTATTTTCAAATATTTCTTTTGATTGACTTGCTTTCCAGCACTGATTTTTAAAATGAGAATCAAAACCAAAACAGAACGTTAAACTAAACAAAGAAAAATGTCTATAGGGTTTAGTTTATTTGTCTTCTTCTTTGTCTCAACATTTCCATTTCTATGTTATAGCTGAATCCCTTGCCCATCTGAGTCTTAGTGATCTTGAAATCCAAAATCTTCTTTCACCTGAGAAATTCTTAGAAATTCATGTTTCATAATCCATCAATCTTCTAACGATCCTTGAACACACCAAGGGGATGTAGAATCTTTTTAAGTCACATTTTATCATTTCCATAACCTATTTACATTCCTTTCTTTGTTTGTTACGTTAGTATTCTTAAGGGTAAAGGAGTTTTCAAAAAAAAAAAAAACAAATACCAAAAGCCAAATATATAAAGAAGATTGTTTATGTAGCTGTTTAGCTGTTGTGATGATCGACGACATCATAATACCAATAGTATGAGTATAATCTTCTCTTATGGACGCTCTACTTGAAACCTAATAAAGCATGTATTCATAGGAATAATAGTAATCGGTTCTATTGTGACATTCCGGTTTCAGAGACTTGCGCAGAGGTTTAAAAGAATTGATTTGGCCACCAATGTCCCCAAAGTACACTTATCTTTTCGGTCATGTTTCCTGAGAGAACTCCACAGTTAAGCGTGCTTATGCTGGAGTAGTCTCATGATTGGTGACCTTCTCGGAAGTGACTGTCGGAACGGTGCGAGTGAGGACAAAAACACAAGGAAAAGTCATGTGGTGATTTGTAGGGATAGTAACAAGTCTTTAAAGCCTCCTGGACGTAGCAAACCGACCGTCGGATATGGATGGGCTCACAGACCTAGTGAGAGGACGTGAAGCCCATTCAGGAAGGTGGGCCCATGGAGTGGGATTGGACATGGAGCCCACCAAGAGGTTGGCGGTCGGGGCGTTACAAGTGGTATCAGAGCCAAACCCAGATGCGTGTGGGGTCGAGTGGGCTCACACCATCGGGGGTGACAGTCTTGGTGCGCAACGAGGACGTTGCGATCTTTTAGTGGGGGTGAATTGTGACACCCCGATTTGAGAAACTAGTGGAGAGGTTTAAAATAATTGATTTGGCCACCTATGTCTCCAAAGTGCACTTATCTTTTCGGTCAAGAGTTCTAAGAGAACTTTAGAGTTAAGGTCCTTAAGCTGGAGTAGTCTTAGGAAGGGTGACATTCCGGGAAGTGACTGTCGGAACTTTGCGAGTGAGGATAAAACACAGAAAAAAATCATGTGGTGATTTGTAGGGACGGTAACAAGTCTTTAATGCTTCCCAGACATAGCAACCCGACCATCGGATATGGGTGGGCTCATGGGCCTAATGAGAGGACGTGAGGCCAATTAAGGAAAGTGGATCCATGGACTAGGATTGGACATGGGGCCACTATAAATGGTGGTCGGCGCGTTACAGTTTTTTTCGTTTTTCTAAAACGATAGTTAGTTTTTTTTATCCTCTTTTAACTAACTATGTCCTTTGCACAAATTATAATTTACCACGGAAAAGTCAAATTTCATGTATTCTATTATAACTGTTTACTTAAAAATGTAATCTCTTTCCTTAATAATGTAAGATGTTTTAACCACATAGATTAAAAAAAATTTACTTTTGAAAAGTTTAATCAATCAAAAACAATACTACATATATAACATAAAATATTAAATGAATCTAAAAGTTGCATAATAATTTAAAAATATTATATATTATAAAACAAAAAAATTCTCTAAAACATCCTATATTATGAAACGGTAAAAGTATTTGAAATTTTCAATATTTTTTCATATTTAAATAATAAAAAGTACTGTTTCTAAATATCTTAATATATTTAATAAAATAATCTCAAATATATGTACTTTCCATCTTTTTAATCTTTTTATGAAATTATAAGAGACGATAAATAATTATTAACATTGATAATCATGATTATATGGTATCTTTTTGAAATGTACTCTTATGATAATGATTCGTATATTAAAAATGATATATATGCCTTTCTAATAAATGTAAATCGCCCCTTATATGTATATTTAATATTAAGAACAAGGAATAAATAGATGTTTAACTAATTTCGATTGTTATACCATGATCTGCCTTTTGTAAAAAAAATGAAAACTCCCTTTTTGTATAATTTATTTAATATGAATGCTAACTAAAAAGCATATTTACAGTGTAAAAGATATATCGTAATAATATTTGACTAGGGGAAGTGATCGATTTTTTTTTTCTTTTCTCTCTGTTGACGTGGATTGGGCGATTAATAAGGTGACTAGGGTTTCTTGTTTTCTGGTCAAGGATGCTGCCGTAAGCGGTTTCCCTGAGTAATCCCACGGTGGTTCTAAGGGATGAGGAACACTCGCCTGTTTTGGTAGGGGTGGAGGTTGAGGTTACTGTTCGGTGGAGGATGGTTTGAAAGATGAATTTACGAAGGGGATGTGTCATCGACAGGTGTCCCATCGTTGCTTCAGTCTGTGGCGGGGGTCTGACAGCTAAGCGTTCCTTTTTGCAACTAGCTCAGAAGCGTTTTTTTACAAAGCAAAAGTTTATGAAATTGATGGTCAGGAGAAGTTTATTGTCACCGTTAGAGTTTTGTAGAAACAAAACCCATATGAGAGATTTTTTTTATTGGTAAATTTCTTAATTTGAAGGGCTTTTATGTTGGAAAGATTCATATGATTGTGAATAAAATATGGCGGTTTGAGATAGGACTTCTCTGATTGATGTTTTTGCTATTAATGAGTCCACAGTTAAATTCCAAATTCATAATGAAAATTATTTTGTTCTGAACAGAGGCATGTGGAACATCATGAATATCCCTATGATTGTGTCTAAATAGTCACCTTTTGCGGAAGAGACCCAACCAACGATGAAATCAGTTCCTTTATGGGCGACGTTAAAGAACATTCTTCCTACGATGTTCATGGATAAGAGCCTTGAATTTTTGTCAAGTGTTGTGGGTAAACCTATTTGGTTTCACCCTGAGACAGAAGCTTGTGTTAATTTCAACGAATCTATTTTCTTGGTTGAAGCGGACTTAACAAAAGAAATGTGTGAAGAACACTTAACAAAAGACAAAGGCTTGCCTTCTCGTTGTAGCTGTTGCAAAAGTTGGGATAGATAAGTATTTCTTGTGTGTCTTCTGTTGTTGCGAAGCATAATTTACCTGTTTATTTGGAGGTTTTTCACATAGAGAAAGTGAGCAATCTGGTTCCTCCTCTTGAGCAGACCATTGTTATAAAGATTCCCCCAGCTGTGGAGGAGTTTGGCATGGTTGTTGTAGGGGGCTCAGGATAAGGGAAGCAGGCGGAAAAGGGATGGATTACTCCAAAAACTGGTCGTACCAATCCATATAAAAGGCAGGAAGGTTTGAACCAACCCTTCTGAAATAACCCTCTCTTCCTCGTGTCTCAAAAACAGTTCATAAACTAGCCTCTAACCCTTCTGCTCTTTTGAACAAGGATCTGAGTAGGAAACCTCTTTCCCATTATTAATGTCGGGGTTCTTTTGGAATTTTTGTAGTCTAAATACATATTCTAAACATTTCGTAATCTGTGTTTAAAAAAGCGACGCCTAGGCTCTAGGCGAGGTGAGGCTACTCGTTCATCGCCTATAGAAGGTAGAGCGAGACTAACAATCAAAGGCGCTCGCTCAAGACAAAGGCACTTGTGGATCTCGCTTCAAGCTTTGGTGCCTTCTGCAAAAAAAGGTAAGAATTGTTAAAATTTTATATTTATTTGCCTTATACTGTTCCGAAATATATGCATACATGATTTGATTTCTAAAAATTAAAAACCCTATTAGAAGTTGTGCATATAAACTCCATATAAACCACTTTTCACGTATTCAGCCTCTTTTCACGTATTCAGCTTTTTTCTAGATTAGCTCTTTCTCCATTCTCCCTACTCTTTCTTCTTACTCTTCTTTCTTCAAACTCCTCATCATGTCTGATTCTACTAAGCCAAGAGATCCAGCATGGAAATATGCGACTCTAGTTTCGGGTAAACATGGTAGCTTTATGTGTATCTATTGTAAGAAAGTCACAAATGGTGGAGTTCAACGTGCAAAACAGCATATCACGTTTAAGGGAAGAAGTGAAAACAAGTCATCATTTAAGAATGTTACTTCCTGCAAACTAGTTCATGATAGTGTAAGGGAAGAAGTGAAAACTTTCATGCTTAACAAGGCTGAAGTTTAAGCCACTACTCAAATGATGCCACCACAAGCCAATATATATGATGTGGTAGATGAAGATGTGGATGAAGGTCAGTCTAGTCAGCCACCTTCCACGAAATGTAAGGGTCCAATGGATAGGTATGTTCTTCCAACTCCTCATGATATCCTGAAAGAAAGAAAGGATAGGAAAGAGGTTTTTGGAAAATCTGATAAGAAACTGAGGGATAGGCATGTGATGTTATTGCAAGGTGGTTTTGTGATGCAGGGCTTCCATTTAATGCAGTTACTTTTGATAGTTTTAGAGAAGCACTTGAATTAGTTGGTCAATATGGGTCTGGCTTTAAACCACCAACTATGTATGAACTGCGGGTTCCTTTCTTGAAGAAGGAAGTAAAAGAAACAGAAAATCTGATGGTGGAGCACAAGATAGAATGGACAACTAAAGGTTGTTCGATTATGTCTGATGGATGGCGTGATTCTTATGTCCAAAAAGACATTATTAACTTTCTTGTTAACTCTCCAAAGGGATCAGTTTTCATCAAATCAGTTGATGTTTCAACAGAAGTGAAAAATGCTAATTTTCTGTTTGATAAAATTGATCGTATGGGGGAAGAAGTTGGGGAATCTAATGTTTTCCAAGTGATAACAGACAATGCATCAAACTATGTAAAAGCTGGTGAGTTTGTTACTTTACAAGGTTCTGTTTTCTTCTGATTTTTTCCAAATTGATACTAACAAGTCTGTGTTTTATTACTATTGTAGGTCAATTGCTAATGGCGAATCGATTTCACATCTGTATTGGTTTCTTTGTGCAGCCCACTGCATAGATCTCATGTTGGAGGATATAGGAAAACTTCCTATGGTAAAATCTGCAATCAAGAACTACATCTCCATGAACGACTACATCTATAGTCACACTTCTCTTGTGAATATGATGAGGAAATTCACAAACCAAGCAAATCTACATAGACCAGCAGTTACTCGGTTTGCTACATCATTCATCGCACTTGCCGAATATCACAAGCAGAGGAAAAACTTTATGAGTTTTGTAACTTCTGAAGAATGGAATGATTCAAAGTGGCCAAAGGATTTAGGAGCAATGAATGTGAAAAAGTTCATCATGAGTGACAGATTTTGGCACAACGTGTTGTATGCACTGAAGTTGACAGGTCCTCTAGTTAAGGTTCTTAGGTTGGTTGATGGAGAGAAAAAACCAGCTATGGGGTACATTTATGAAGCCATGGATAGGGCTAAAGAGGTCATTGCTAAGACTTCAATGAGAAGGAAGAACAGTATAAAGATGCATTTGCAATCATTGATAAGCGATGGGATTGTCAATTCCATCATCATTTGCATGCTGCTGGTTACTTTCTGAATCCAGAATTTCAGTATAATCTAGAGTCTGGGGTGAACTGTGAAGAGGTTGTGAAAGGTCTCTACAATGTTATTGAAAGGTTGGTTCTTGAAATTGCAGCTCAAGATAAGATAGACACAGAGTTGACGGTGTTTAAAAATGCTAAAGGACTCTTTGGGTTGCCCATGGCAAAAAGAAAAAGGAAGTTAAAAGCACCAACTGAGTGGTGGTCTTCTTATGGAGGATCTACACCAACACTTAGAGACTTTGCTATTAAGGTTCTTAGTCTCACTTGTAGTGCAACTGGTTGTGAGAGAAACTGGAGTGTGTTTCAACATCTCCATACCAAGAAAAGGAATCGATTGGCTCAAGAACGGTTGAATGATCTAGTGTTTGTTAAGTATAATCGCACTTTACAACGTCGTTACAAGCTGAAAGACACCATTGATCCAATCAACTTAGAAGATATTGATGATTGTAATGAGTGTCTGGTTGAAGAATGGATGAAGAGTCTATTATTGATATGATCTAGTGTTTGAAGATGATGATTTAACATGAGATGTGGTAAGCAAAGCATCTGGAGCTAATGAGCCTAACTATCTTACTAGAGCTAAAAAAGCATCATCACAATCGACAAGTAGAGCTGAGAAAGGGAAGAATATAGCCTCAAGCTCCAATCCTCCTCCAAGATCATCTCAAAGGTCTTCTACAACTCCATTGACTTTGATAGATGAAGATGATTAGAATGAAATTGAAGAAGACTTTACAGGAGGAGATGAGGACACTCAAGTGGATGTGGAAGATGTTGAGTATGATGATGAGGAGAATCATGGGATGGATTTTTAGAGTTTTAAGTTTAAAACTTTGTTTAGATTAGCTGTTTCTTTGTTTTGTTTTCAGTTCTCAGTTTAAAACTTTGTTGGATTGGTTGTTTCTTTGTTATAAAGATGTATTTGCAATCATTGATAAGCAGTATAAAGATGCATTTGCAGGAGTAAGTGAGCTAATTCAGTGACTAACCTTTACGTTTTTTGTGTAGATTCCCTTCATGCAGCAAAGGCGATGGGCGATTGGCGCCTAGGCTCCAGGAGAAAGCCACACCTTCTTAGCCTCACCTCGCCTCTCGCCATTTAAAACACAGTTCGTAATAAAACATTGGGTGGAAGACAAGAATTTTCAATTTGGTTGTTTATTGTAGACTCGGGTTAGTGATAGGAAGGCTCTACGGAGAGGGGGTCCCTTATTCAAAGATTGGACAATTATGACGAATTACAAGTATAATAGTCGGGGTTGCATTTTGATATTATGGAGAGCGGATGTTAGGCTCAGTCCCTTTTATAAAAGCGAACAGATTATAGATGCTCCATTAAGCTAAAGGATCAGAAGGAGGACTTTTTTATTTTTTTATTTATGCTCTAAACACGGTCCAATGGTGGACAGCTACTTGCATGAGATGAAATCCTTGTTTTTATCCACATCAACTCTATTTCGCTTCTCTAACAAGTTGAAGGGCTGAAACCGTTGTTACCGAAGCTAGCTAAGGAGCAGATGGATCATCTTGTCAATTGTATATAGGTGGCCTATGAGACTTTAAGTCAAAAGCAGCAGGAGAATTTAGCTAGTCCTATTGTGGAGGCAATGGAAGAGGAGAGTGCTGCTTATCGTTGGTGGGAGTTTTTGGCAGGCTTGGAGGAGAGATATCTTAAACAAAAGTCGAAGCTCCATTGGCTGCAAGTGGAGGACAAAAAAAATAAATTTTTCATAGGGCGGTAACAGCTCGGGCATCTATAAATGGTATTAAAGAGATAGAATATCCTGATGGGAGAGTGGTGTCACAACAAGAAGAGATCAAAGCGGAGGCTGAAAGACATTTTCGTAAATTTTTGAAGTTTGTTCTGAGTGATTTTGAGGATAGTACAATTGCAGAGTTGGAGTTGCTGCTTTTTTTTTGCTGTTCAGAACAAGATCACCAACATCTTACGTGTGTGGTCACGAGGGACAAAATTAAGCCGGTACTATTTTCTACGACAAATGATAAATCTCCGGGTTCCGATGGGTTCACCTCGGAATTTGATAAAGTAGCCTTGGACTTGATAGGTACCAAGTTTGTAATGGCAGTGCATTCTCTCTTTGCAAAGTTGATTCTCCCCAAGGGGATTAACTCGACTATACTAGCGCTTATTCTCAAAAGATTATAATAAAAATAAATGAAGGATTACCGTCTAATCTCTTGCTGTAATATCCTCTAAAAAGTTATATCCCAAAGATCATCTCAGGAAATCAATTGGCGTTTAAAGGATCACCTACTGCCTGAGAACCTTCTCCTTGCCACAAAACTAGTAAAGGACTATCTTAACTAATCTTTATCCGGTCGTTGTGCAATAAATATTGATATATTTAAGGCTTTCGATTATGTTCAATGGTCATTTCTTTCCAAATTACTATATGACATGTGTTTCCCGCTAGAGTTCATTCACTGGATCATGTTATGTGTCACCACGACCTTTTTCTTTGTTCAAGTGAATTGTGAGATAGCAGGTTATTTTAGAAGTTTGTGGGGTTTAAGACAGAGTTGCACTCTTATCATCATATTTATTTGTTATTTGTATGGAGGTTTTGACAAAATATTTGGACAAGGCAGCTTGTACAACTCGGTTTGGGTACTATCCTCGCTACAAAAGCATAGGCCTCACTCATTTGAGCTTCGCTGATGATCTCATGGTTCGTTTGGATGGAAAGGTTCGGTCTATTGACGGGGTTGTATTGGTGTTTGGCAATTTTGCTAGGCTCTCATGGTTAAAAAAATTAGCATGGAGAAATCTACCCTCTTCTTGGCTATCATTACACAGTTGACAGCTTAGTGTATTGCTACTCGGTTCCCTTTCTATGTTGGCTGTCTCCTAGTCTGCTATTTAGGCCTCTCGTTGGTCACCAAACAGCTTACCGTTGCAGACATGTCACCATTAACGGAACAGATTCAGAAGCAAATAGGATCATGGACTGTCAATATCTCTCATTTGTAGGTTGGTTAAATCTTATCTCTTTGGTTCTTTACAGTATATGTAGCTTATGGTTGGCTGCATTTTGACTCCCTAGCAACTGCATTGACAGAATCAATTCGATATGTTCAGCTTTCCTTTGGTCCAGTGTCGATATGAGTATGCACAAAGAAAAAGTGCTTTGGGAATAATTTTGCAGACCAAAGGCAGAGGGTGGACTTGGATTACAGTCGTTAAGGGAGGTGAATGAGGCAAAAGTGTGGCAGCTCCCTTGGGGTTCGTTCCTGTAAATCACCTTCAGCAACAATCGTTCTGGTTGATCAAGAGAAGCTCAAGCTTGGGGTCTTAGGTCTGGTCAAAAATGCTAATATGCCACCCCGGTTTCATGGACTTGCTGAGAGGTTTGAAAGAATTGATTTGGCCACCTATGTCACCAAAGTGCACTTATCTTTCGATCTATTAGTGGGGGTGAACTGTGACACCCTAGTTTCAAGGACTAGCGGAGATGTTTAAAAGATTTGCTTTTGACCACCTATGTCACCAAAGTGCAATTATCTTTTCGGTCAAAAGTTTTGAGGGAACTCCACAGTTAAGCGTGCTTATCCTGGAATAGTCTCAGGATGGGTGACCATCCGGGAAGTGATTGTTGAAACTGTGCGAGTGAGGATAAAACACATAGAAATATCATGTCGTAATTGGTAGAAACAGTAACAAGTTTTTAAAACCTCCCAAATGTAGCAAACCAACCATTGGATATGGATAGGCTCAAGGGCCTAGTGAGAGAACGTGAGGCCCATTAAGAAAGGTGGGCCTATGGAAAGAACTACACGTAGGACCCACTAAAAGAGTTGGCAGTCGGGGTGTTACAGCTACTAGCTAGGCGTAGCTGAACCGTTGAGCAAGGTTGAGGTGGGCAATGGGGAGCTCACTTCTTTTTGGTATGATGATTGGTCTTCTATGAACCGCCTTATTGATGTTGGGGGTGAGTGTGGGTTCATAGACATGGGGATTTTGCAGAGATAGCACTGTGGCAGATGCTTAAGCCACATGTCACTGGCGGCGGCATAGAGTGGGACATCTGATTGAGATGGAGGACGCTCTGCTCGCTCAGTGGCAAAAAAGTTAGGACACACCCGATAAGGTGTTGTGGAAAGGACGAAATGATTGTGTTAAGTCAGCTTTCTCGACAAGCGACACTTGGAATCATGTTCGAACAACGTTGACCACAGTGGCTTGGCACAAGGGAGTGTGGTTTCCTCATGCATCACCAAAGTATTCCTTCAGTGTGTGGCTCTTTGCCCATGATTGGTTATCAACGGGTGCTCATATGGTCTCTTGGAATGTTAGAGCATTAGGGACTTGTGTTTTTGCCAACAGACATTGGAAACTCGTGATCATATTTATTTTTTCGGTTTCGTAGCCGCTGTTTTTTGTCCCACATCGTCAAGCACGAAAACATAGATTCAGATACACTTCGTAGAATACCGTGTGGAGCTTGATATTTACTCTATTTTCTTAAGGGGAGAGCCCAATGTTGCAGTTCACTGTCGGAGTTCTTGAGCGTCGCCTATATATGTTTTGCACCACTGCAAAGTCTTGTGGCGCACCCCACCACTCCAAACAGCTTAAAACTTTTTCTCCCGTCTACTAAATCTTATGCGATAAAGGTTCAGCATGGACGAACAAAAACAGAGTGCACAGGAGATATATAAATTAGAGTTGGCTCAAAAGCTTTATTTCAACAGTACTTTGCGCACAAAACTCCTAGACAGACCTTTTACTTTCGCTGTTGTTTTGTGTTTAAACAAAGGGACTAGTGTTAGTTCCCTATATTGTATTGGTCGTCACACAAACATGATGTATATAGTGTAACTTTGATACTTGTCTGTTACTACGACCTTGAAGAAAACCATTGAAATTTTTTATTTACATCGTAGGGATTCTAGCGTCAAAGAATCTTTGCTTATAATGTGGTACGACAAGTTTGATATTTGTCGCGCACCACGAATTGGCTGAATATTTTAATCCCTAGAGCTATTCTCTCAAAAAGGAAATCACTGTAATACTTAGGGGTCGAATCCATAGAGACTCAATACCAAACACAATAGATTGTGGAGTTTTGCTATTACGCTAAACAGATTGATTTAATTATTGAAAAACAATGCAACATATTAAATTAAATGTTGTAAATTCAGATGATCAAAAAGGTAGGTCTAGAGAATTTCTCAGATAATTATGAATTATTAAATCAATAAATTAATTAAGGTTCAAACAATTAAAATCAGATCTAGAACTCTAAACACAATTCATAAAATAAATCACTGCAAATATAATCTAAATTTAAAACTAGAAAATCCAAATCTTTTCGTAAAATTCTAGGTTAAAAATCAGTTTTTAAATCAGGTTTAGATTGTTTACAAAATTACTAAATCATTTCTTTTTATAAAAGGTAATTTTGCTCATTAATGGTTTAATTGGGAATACAATTATATCTTCATATCAATTTATTTTCCTAAGATATTAATTCTAGGTGTTTAATCAATAATTAATATGAAGAACAACCAGAGATGAAGATCATAAAAGATAATGAACCCTAAAAACTTGAGATCTAATAAATCATACAAACCTTGTGAAAAACCCTGAACCTAACAAACAAACTACTTAGACATATTTAATGAAGAACAAGAAACAATTCTGAATAATTCTGAAGAACATGCAATAGATATGAAAAGTAAAAGAGGGAGTTTAGAAATATTCTCTTACAAAAAAATTCAGATTCGTCTCTCTCAAAAGCTCTCAATATTGCTCTCTCAAAAAGCTGCTAGAAAATAACTTAGGGGCAATTTTCTGAAACCCGACCCGGATTGTGAACCGGACTAGCTCTCGGGTCACCGAGTAATCAGGTCAACCTGGTTCGACCACGGATCAATTGAGTAAAATATGTTTAATGTATTTATATAAAATTAATATTTTTAAAAAATTATAAAAAATATCATGTTTAACAAAGTATAAAGTTTAATAATAATAACAAAATGATTAAAAATTTTAAATCCAAATAAAAAAATAAAGAACACTAATAAAACATCTTTAAAAATAACCAACTGTTCTTACTCAAAGTTGGAGAGATGACAAAGAAGTTGAAGACGAGAGATGTGTCTTAAGTCATGTGTTACTGTCTGATCTTTGAACGAATAAAAGGTTCTAAAAGTAATTGAAACTGTGAATCTCTATACATTTTTTCAAAAATCAAGTAGATTTTTTTGAACCGCTAACCGGCCTGGTCAACCGGTTCACCGGATCGCGGGTTAATAGCGGTTTTTTTCTGGGTTTTGCCAGTTTTATTACTACCGGTTATTAGCACTATACCCAAACCGGTAAAGTCTCTGGGTCGCGGGTTAATCGGTCGGACCGGCCGGTCTGGGCCGGGCGTGAAAACATTGCTTAGGGGTTTCTAAAATCCAAAAACAATATATATATATATATATATATATATATATATATATGTCCTAAAAACGTGAGGGGTTTGTGTTGCAATTGTGGAAAACTTCGGACAAATTTGTAAAACTTCCAAAACTTGGCTCTCTCGTCGGCTAAATTGGGTGTCGACCGATGCTACAGCGGTGTCGATCGACACCATCACTCTGAATCAATTCCAAGTTGGTTTCCTCGGGTTAAATGCTCCAAAATGATCTAAATTAATTCATTCGGCTCCATCTGTGTCAAAGTACTAGAAAACATTTAAAAAGTCTAAAACATCCTAGAAAGAAATCAAAAAACTCAAAAAGCACACTTATATCATGGTTAAAAACCGTAAAAATCATGATATATCATCTAACGAAAATCGTGTGATATATTTGCAAGATTTTAATTTATACTAAGGCTAATTTCGATTCTATATAGCTCCAGCAGACCAATGGGAACAAAACTAAAAGGGACAAAAAGCTCAGCAAGAGAATATTAGTAAACTTAATCATCTATTACTTATGGTTTTTAAAAGAAAAAAAATATCTCACCTCGGTTCGTTTAACAAAATTTGAACCAAATATATACATTCACACAAGCCACATGGTTTGTCCCTTGGGGGACATCGATATATAGAAGATTAGCATCGCCCTCCACTAAGATGACAGGCACAAATGGAGAAATAGTCCCAATACCAAATTTTCTTTTACAGGCAAAATAAACTTCAAAAACATGTGATTGTCAAAAAAAAAAAAAACTTCAAAAACATGCATCAAATATAGGTAGAGACACGTGGGATGTGTTTGAAGAAAACATATATAACTCCACAAAAACTATACAATGTTTTGATTCGTGTATGTATTCCATTGATCCCTAACGGGACCTATAAAGAATCTTTAGTAGTTCTAGATCAAAAAAATAGGAATAAAAAAACTTAAGCTATAACTAATTAGTGAAAACGAGTTGAAAGTGGAAGTATCCCACGCTTAATGCTTGAGGCCAAGAGTTACGTAATATAAGGGAAGACAGTGCGAGCAGCCACGGTCACAACATTACATGAACAGGATCTGTTATATACCTTTGTGTCTTTGAGTTCTAAGAAGACGACGGGCGTCTGACCCGGGTGGATTAGCCATATATATATGGCTCATGCGATATATGAGAGCATGATTGGCGGCTACGGCTCTCTTTAGAGTTTCTGGAGCTGTTAGCAATGGCGGTATGATATGTTCCCCTTTTTAAGTTTTTTTTTTTCACTTGCGTAGCCATTACTAAAGAATACCGTGTGCTCTCTGTGCCAAATGGCATACGCCTATTTTTGGAAGGGTTTTTAACAACCCCCATCATTAATTCTTGAGTTCAAAACATAACGATCCATAGCCTGGTTGGTAATTTGAAACCGATTGCAAGTTTCTTTCTATAAAAATATATGTTAATTACTAATTATTTACAAGAAACGAGTATGGGAAGGTGGAGTTTTGCTTCACCTTAAAAAGGAGAATTATCTAACATCGACAAGCAATAGAAAGAGAAGACCAAAGTTGGAGCTATAAAAAGGAAGCGAGTAGGACAATCCAAATGATCATACCTTTCTCGGCCTTTTGGCTAGTAGTGTAGTATTTGTTCTTATGTGTTTAATATCGGACCAAAATCTCATATACCCCTTACCATCGAAACAATTTCTCAAATCCTCTCAATTTTAAAAAGACAATATTACCCTTAACGAAGGTTGTTAAAGGTTAAATATAATTAAATCAGTAAGTGTTTAACGAAAAACACAATAGTTCAGTGGTTGCGAGCTCCATACACACGCGCGCGCGCTTAGGGTTCGAATCCCACTACGCAGGGTACAACTAGGGTTCATTGGGAACAACTAGGGTACAACTAAGGTACATTGGGTACAACTAGGGGGTGTAGTTTCGTCTTTTCATTAAAGAAGAGACGTATGTAGAATTAAAGTTGATGTGTAGAAAAGAATTTCTGTAATAGGGGTATAGTAGAATTAAATCCGTTTAATATCTGTTATGTGAGGACTGCCCTGGTTGATATTAACTCTATTATTTTAGGGGGAGAGCCCGTAATAGCAGTTCACTGTTTGGGTTCTTAAGCGCGTAGCGTATGCGTTGCACCACTTCAAAGGCTTTTGGCGCACCCGACCACTCTAAACAGCTTAAAACAATATAATATATATATTAGATGAGGACCTGTTCGATGTACGGGTTTAAAGTTTTATAAATGAAATTAAATTTATTAAAATTTGTTGTAGATTATATATAAATTTTACTTTTGTTATAATACACTGATTTATATCTATTTACAAATCTTTTATGTATATATGTTACTATTAAAAGTATATTTTTATCTCTAGAAACTGTCTATATAAACACATTAAGCCAAATATATTACTTTCACTTCTGCATAGTTTTTTAATTACTAAAATTGTTGGCTCAAAAAATATTTTGAATAAAAAATATATTACATAATATACAAATCAATGATGTATCATCACAATAATGTATGACCACCATGGAGAAAACATCGGTTCCGCCTTCATCTCTTATGGAGAGAACCTTGCGTCCAACCTCCTCCACCATGGAGAGAATTTTGGCTCCGCCTTTCTCCCATGGAAAGATAACCTTGCGTCCAATCTCCTCCACCTTCCTCCCTTCCGGAGATAACTTTGTGTCCAACCTTCTCTACCATAGGGAGAACCTCGGCTCTGCCTTCCTCCTATGTGGAGAAAATATGTTCACGTCTTTTTGCTATCTCAAAATGGCTTTTTCCGACAACCAATGAAAGTAAAAACAATTTTCTAACTTCACAAAAAAATATTTTGATAGTAACTAATGTTAAATTTCCCAATGTATTTGTGATAGTAACTATGCCAAAGTGAAAGTAAAATAGTTGGTTTAATGTGTTTATAGATAACATAATATACTAATCAATGATGTATCATCACAATAATGTATGACCGCCATGGAAAAAACCCTCGGCTCCGCCCTTTCTCTTATGGAGAGAACCTTGCGTCCAACTTCCTCCATCATGGAGAGAACCTTGGCTCCGTCTTCCTCCTTTGGAGAGATAACCTTGCGTCCAACCTCCTCCACCTTCCTCTGTTGGGTAGATAACCTTGTGTCCAACCTTCTCCACCATAGAGAGAACCTCGGCTCTGCCCTCATCCTGTGTGGAGAGAAAATGTTCACGTTTTTTGCTATCTCAAAATAGCTTGCTCCGACGACCAATAAACGTCAAAACCTTTTTCAATCGTCATAAAATCTTTTGATAGTAACTAATGCTAAATTTCTCAATGTATTCGTGGAAGTGTCTTTGACACATCATGATGTAGCCTTTGTCTCTGTAACACTTCAACCACCACATTGTTTAGTGAGCCCATGTCTACTCTCCGTCCATGGGCCCACCTTCCTAAGTGGGCCCATTCCCGGCTAGTGGACCAACCCATATTCGATGGCCGGTTTGTTACGTCTAAAAGTCTTTAAAAACTTGATTACCGACCTTACAAATCAACAAATGATATTTTCTTGTGTTTTGTCCTCACTCGCACAATTTCGACAATCACTTCCAGAAAGATCACCCATCATGAAGTTCTCTTAAGACCCTTGACTGAAAAAATAAGTGCATTTTTGTGACGTATGTGGCTAAATCAATTCTTTTAAACATTTCCGCAAACCAAGGTGTCAGAGTCTTTGAGCTCCTATAGATCTATCAACAACGATTTTTTTTCCAATCTATCTATCTATGTTTGTTGTACGCTTGTGTTTGATTAGCCTATTTTATCAATTCATTAGGTTGATGAGCTTCTATTCGTTTTTCCCTTTGGGATTGAATGAATAATGGTAACAATTATGTTTGCAAAAAAAAATGGTTTATGACCAACCAATCAAAATTGAGAAATTGAAAGAAAATTAATTTGGCATAATTAATGAAACAATAAAAAATTATAAGCATGTTAATATATGAATCCCAAATCATTCAAAGATTAAAATATAAATTAAAACCGTCTAAAAATACTACAATAAATTTTAAAATACATTATTAGAAAAAGATGACTCATATATTAATCTTTTTTTGGTCAACATAATAATCTTACCTATTCCCAACTAAAAAAGGAGAAAGTAGTAGAAAATTTTGGTTTAAGAAAATAAGAAAAATTTACCTTCCCATTAAAATATATTTTCAATTAAACAAAGTTGAAAGCAATGTTTTTAAATAAATTATTTAAATATGAAGCGATCTTTGATTATATAGAAGTGAGTACAAAATTTAGAATTAATAATCAAAAGTATATTTTCCTTAATCTTTTTTTCTATTTTTTAATAATTAATCACTGAAAATTAAAAATAACTAAATAATATTATAATTTCGAATTCTATGAAATATATATATATATATATATATATATCTCCTTATAATTATTTTAAAAAACTTTGTTTTTTCTAATTTCTGAATTTTTTTTATAATTAAATTTTTACTTTATTAAGATTTATTAAAACAAAATATTTTCTTTTTGTTGTAATCAAATTCTTCCTATTAAATATTTACACATGTCAAAATCTCAGATTGATAACTTGACAGATGTCAAAATCTTGTTAATGGCTAACTTTCAAAACCCAACTTTATATAATAAGATATATATTTTCGATAATTATTAGATCGAAAAAATTTATTTTTGATATTAATCTGAATTTTCTATAAACATGTCACTCATTCAGTCTTAGCACTATTACGTTCAGCTTAAAACGTTAAATATCAGATAAATTGCAGTTTATCTAATTGTAATTGTTATTGTAAATCAAGCTTTTTAAACATTTTGTACATGTGACACATATAGTTTTGTATAAAACCTTTTGGCCAGAATTCTTATGTCATATTGGATATTTTTGTGTTTTTCAGCTTAGTCCGAATCCAATTCGGATCAGCCTAAAAGAGATCTATATGTCGGTAAGTCATATCTTTTAGGTTGGATTTGTATATCTAAAAATAAATCCGCTATCTTTCATTGTCAGATTAGACTGAGCTTCAGATTTGGCCTTATCTATAAAAGTTAAGTATATAGATGTCAATTGTGGTGATAACATTTTACTTTTGTCTTTTTTTATCTACAAAAGTTAAGTATACATGTGTCAATAATTGTGACTCAAAATGACTGATCGAATAGGAAAGCTTCAGATTTTGGCCTTATCTACAAAAGTTAATTATATAGGTGTCAATAATTGTGACTCAAAATGACTGATCGGATAGGAAAGTATCTTGTAAGTTCTCCTCTCTCTCCCTCTATCTCTATCTCTATCTCTATATCTATCTCTATAAGTATATCTCTCTCAATCTTCAAAAGTATCTCTCTCAGATTAAAATGATATATATCAAAGGTTTTCTCAAAGTAGTTGATTCCATGTCTTTGAATCACAATACATACATGATATGAAGGATCTCTAGGGGAATCATAAGATTTTGGGATTCTAAGACCAATCCACGATTGTCCAGGGTTTTTTGTTTTTTGTTTTATTAATCGAAATCGTTTCTTTGGTTTTAATAATCGTAATTAGAAGATTTAGGGATTATAAGATGCTATGTGTGTCTCTTTTGTTAATTTCAGTTAAATCTGAATTGGGTTTTCAATTTTGCCTCACAATTTTGCAAAGGTTGGGATCTTGAAACTCAGCAAATTTAGGGTTTTTATGACACATGTATACGATGTTTTTTTAGTGGTTGATTAAACCTATGCAAGATGTTTCAGGTTCTGTCTTTTTCGTTGAGTTTTCTGAAAATATCATATTAAATGTAGAATCTAGAATGATTTAACTGATCTGATGCTCTAGATATTTATAACTACTACTACGAAAAACTTAGGGTTTCTAAGATGTACTAGACAGTTTTTTTCATAGTTTTGTGGTATTTCATGTCTTACGGCTCCAAAAGCATACCCATATGTTAAGTTAATTTGGCGAACTAAATCTTATATATATATATATATGTGTGTGTGTGTGTGTTCTAGTCTTTCTTGAAGTATCTTGCTGATCTTATGGCTCCAAAGGAAAATGTTAATCAAAATCTATATGTAGGTCAAACGAAGATGTCAATAACAATGAGCAAGAGAAGAAGGTTTTCCCTTGTGCGGTAGTAACGTCAACCCTCTCTCTATATATCTCTCTAAATACTCTCAGATTGAAAATGATATACATCAATGGTTTCTCAAAGTATTTTATTAGGTTATAGTCTTTGAGTCGCAATATATTTGTACATGATTTGGCTGGGGACTCTAAGACCTATCAAAGATAGTGTAGGGTTTGTTTGTTAAATCTGAGAATTTATTTTCAAAATGTAGTCTCACAAAATTTGGGGATCTCAGAATAATTAGGGATTATGCATCTGGATGTTTCATTTTTTGTTTTATCGTTTGCAGAAATTTCTTGGCTTTTTAGAAACAAAAATTACATACTAAAAAGGAATCTAGCCTGATTTATTGATCTGATCTGATGCATCTTAAGTGAAGTTTGTGGCCAGTGATTCGATTAAATTACATTATTTTGTTTGGACAACAAATCAGGCTAGGGCTTCTAGAAGCATCTTGCAATGGCTATGACTCCCAAAATTGATAACTTTCAATTTGGAAGACATTTTGTTTAAACTCATGGCTGTGGTATTTTATATGTTTTTTTTGCTTTCTTATATATTTCAATTTGTTTGTCGAAATGTATATGAGAATCTCATGGCTAGGACTCCATGATAAATTTCAGTTTCAGACATATATTATTTAAGGCGTTATGGTATTTCATGTAGGTCAAAAGAAGATGTTAGTAAAAATGGGCAAGACAAGAAGGTTTTCCCTTTTGGTGACCTTCCATCAAGCCTGTTGGAGATAATTAATAATGTATTCTCTTGTGTTAGGAGATAACATTCGTGCATCGGCTATTTGCAAGGCATGGCGTAAAGTCGCTGAATCTGTTTTTGTGGTAAAGCATCCATAGGTTATCACCTTGCCGTAACGTGATGACTTGATGGTTCTCTTTGATCCATTGGACTGGAGGAGGTACACACTGAATTATCTTGAGTTCATAGATCCTTAGAAAATCTATGGCAACTGAAACATTAGTTTATATGAATTTCTCGGGTTAAAAAAAAAGACTTTAAATTATGTGATCACCAAGACTAAAACCACCAAAAAAATTGTAACACCCGACCGCCACCTCTCAGTGGCTCCCATGTCCTATCCCAATCTATGGGCTCATCTTCCTTAATGAGCCTCACGTCCTCTCACTAGACCCGTGAGTCCATCCATATCCGACGGCCGGTTTGCTACGTCCGGGAGGCTTTAAAGACTTGTTACCGTCCCTACAAATCACCACATGATCTTTCTCTGTGTTTTGTCCTCACTCGCATAGTACCAAAGTACACGTACCTTTTCGGTCAAGGGTCCTGAGAAAACTTCCCAGTTAAGCGTGCTTATGCTGGAGTAAATTAACGCCATTTATTTATAGAGTAAATTAAACCGAACCATAGAGTACTTAGTACCGGTGCTACGGAAATATATGTT
>NC_025697.1:17452667-17470633 GCF_000633955.1 Camelina sativa
AATAGCCATGAGATGATCATCTTAGGGTGATCCTTTTGTCGACGGAGACACGTCGATATGGCTGTGAATGGAGACACGTCGATATGGTCATATCTCAAAATGACATGTAGATTAGGTTTCAATATTTGTTTCACGTATTTATACTGTTTCCTACAAGCACCACGAGCCGCCTATAAATTTTAATGACATGATTGATGTGATCACCTTTTTCATCCTAACTCAATTTCAAGCACCACCCAAAAAATAGTTGATTCCATATGTGAATTGTGACACAAAATGAAGTCATCGATTGTATAAACAACTAAAGAATGATAATATCTCGAGCAAATTGTATCTAACGGTGAGTTTTTCTCACACCTAGTTCACTCTGTAAATAAATGACTTAAATTTACTCCAGCATAAGCACGCTTGATCGTGGAGTTCTCTCAGGACCCTTGACTGAAAAGATAAGTGCACTTTGGTACTGTGCGAGTGAGGACAAAACACAAAGAAAGATCATGTGGTGATTTGTAGGGACGGTACCAAGTCTTTAAAGCCTCCCGGACGTAGCAAACCGGCCGTCGGATATGGATGGGCTCACGGACCTAGTGAGAGGACGTGAGACTCATTAAGGAAGGTGAGCCCATAGATTGGAATAGAACATGGGAGCCACTAAAAGGTGGCTGTCGGGGCGTTACAATCCTTTGCCAGTTTAAGTCTTGGTGATCACATAATTTATATTTTTCTCATCAGTTTGTCATTATTCTCTTCTCTTGGTTTTAGGAAATTCTATCCAGCTATGGTGTAGTTTATTTGAAAATCTTAATATTGTTTACTGAAGAGAAAACGAGCTAATTAGTCAAAAGACCCAGAATAATAATTGATTGAGACAAGTATAAATTAATTAAGAACATTCAAGTCAAGTCTTATTACTCTTTATACCTTTGCATGCTTGTATATTGCCAACTCTTTTTTCTTGGCCTCTTTGACATAATCTATTTTCAAATCTTTCTCGTGATTCACTCAATTTCGAGATTCCAGTTCTGACTTCTAAACTGAGAATCAAAACCAAAACTGAACGTTAAATCAAAGAAATAAAAATGTCTAGAGGATCTATGTTACAGCTGAATCGCTTGCCCATCTGAGTCTTAGTGATCATGAAATCCAAAATCCTGTTTCACCTTAGAAATTCTTATAAATTCATGTTTCAAAATCCATTAATCTTCTACTGAACGTCGAACACATCAAGGAGACGTAGAAAATTTTAATTTGTTGAAATTTTTTTAAAATCTAATCTTTTTCAGTCACATTTTATCATTTCCATAACCTATTTACTTTTTTTTATTACATTATTTTTTAAAGACTAAAGGCAATATACGGCATTATATATACCACAAAATTATCATATACGCATATAACTGAAAAGAAAATTGTTGGAACCTAAAATAGTTAATTTTTTGGTAAATGAAAATAATGAATTTTGTTTTTTTTATTGGCAAAATTTACATGCAAACTGTAGTTTAAATTAGTGAACTATGACTTAATAAATATTCGTCACTACACCAGAAGAAAAAAAAGAAAAAAAAAAAAAAAGAGAAAAATCAAAAAGCTCATCGACGTTCATAAATTTTTGTATCAACTGCCTAAACAGAATCTTAATATATGCAACGTATTAGTGTATGCAATGTGAGGTTGAATGCATAATAATTTTTCTTATATTTATGAAGTTTTGTTAAAATAAAATATTGTTCTTTTTTTTATTAACAATAACGTCAAAGAAAGATTTTTGTTTTTGCAACTAAAATATGAATCTCAGAATTTCTTATAGCAATGATGTGAAAGTTAAACCCTACACTTGTGTCAACATTTTTTGGTATGATTATTTATTATAAAAAGTTTAAAATATATAATTTTTTCTATAGAACAAAAATTAACAAATACTACAAAAAAGATCTCATGTTGGAGGATATAGGATAACTTCCTATGGTAAAATCTACAATCAAGAACTGCATCTACATGAACGACTACATCTATAGTCACACTTATCTTGTGAATATGATGAGGAAATTCACAAACCAAGCAAATCTACATAGACCAGCAGTTACTCGGTTTGCTACATCATTCATCACACTTGCCCAATATCACAGGCAGAGGATAAACTTTATGAGTTTTGTAACTTCTAAAGAATGGAATGATTCAAAGTGGCCAAAGGATTTAGGAGCAATGAATGTGAAAAAGTTCATCATGAGTGACAGATTTTGGCACAACGTGTTGTATGCACTGAAGTTGACAGGTCCTCTAGTTAAGGTTCTTAGGTTGGTTGATGGAGAGAAAAAACCAGCTATGGGGTACATTTATGAAGTCATGGATAGAGCTAAAGAGGCCATTGCTAAGACCTTCTTCAATGAGAAGGAAGACCAGTATAAAGATGCATTTGCAATCATTGATAAGCGATGGGATTGTCAATTCCATCATCCTTTGCATGCTGCTGGTTACTTTCTGAATCCAGAATTTCAGTATAATCTAGAGTCTGGGGTGAACTGTGAAGAGGTTGTGAAAGGTCTCTACAATGTTATTGAAAGGTTGGTTCTTGAACTTGCAGCTCAAGATAAGATAGACACAGAGTTGACGGTGTTTAAAACTGCTGAACGACTCTTTGGGTTGCCCATGGCAAAAAGACAATGGAAGTTAAAAGCACCAACTGAGTGGTGGTATTCTTATGGAGGATCTACACCAACACTTAGAGACTTTGCTATTAAGGTTCTTAGTCTCACTTGTAGTGCAACTGGTTGTGAGAGAAACTGGAGTGTGTTTCAACATCTCCATACCAAGAAAAGGAATCGATTGGCTCAAGAACGGTTGAATGATCTAGTGTTTGTTAAGTATAATCGCACTTTACAACGTCGTTACAAGCTGAAAGACACCATTGATCCAATCAACTTAGAAGATATTGATGATTGTAATGAGTGTCTGGTTGAAGAATGGATGAAGAGTCTATTATTGATATGATCTAGTGTTTGAAGATGATGATTTAACATGAGATGTGGTAAGCAAAGCATCTGGAGCTAATGAGCCTAACTATCTTACTAGAGCTAAAAAAGCATCATCACAATCGACAAGTAGAGCTGAGAAAGGGAAGAATATAGTCTCAAGCTCCAATCCTCCTCCAAAATCATCTCAAAGGTCTTCTACAACTCCACTGACTTTGATAGATGAAGATGATTAGAATGAAATTGAAGAAGACTTTACAGGAGGAGATGAGGATACTCAAGTGGATGTGGAAGATGTTGAGTATGATGATGAGGAGAATCATGGGATGGATTTTTAGAGTTTTAAGTTTAAAACTTTGTTTAGATTAGCTGTTTCTTTGTTTTGTTTTCAGTTCTCAGTTTAAAACTTTGTTGGATTGGTTGTTTCTTTGTTTTTTCAGTTCTCAGTTTAAAACTTTGTTGGATTGGTTGTTTCTTTGTTATAAAGATGTATTTGCAATCATTGATAAGCAGTATAAAGATGCATTTGCAGGAGTAAGTGAGCTATTTCAGTGACTAACCTTTACGTTTTTTGTGTAGATTCCCTTCATGCAGTAAAGGCAATGGGCGATTGGCGCCTAGGCTCCAGGAGAAAGCCACACCTTCTTAGCCTCACCTCGCCTCTCGCCATTTAAAACACAGTTCGTAATAAAACATTGGGTGGAAGACAAGAATTTTCAATTTGGTTGTTTATTGTAGACTCGGGTTAGTGATAGGAAGGCTCTAAGGAGAGGAGGTCGCTTATTCAAAGATTGGACAATTATGACGAATTACGAGTATAATAGTTGGGGTTGCATTTTGATATTATGGAGAGCGGATGTTAGGCTCAATCCCTTTTATAAAAGCGAACAGATTATAGCTGCTCCATTAAGCTAAAGGATCAGGAGGAGGACTTTTTTTTTTTTTATGCTCTAAACACGGTCCAATGGTGGACAGCTACTTGCATGAGATGAAATCCTTGTTTTTATCCACATCAACTCTATTTCGCTTCTCTAACAAGTTGAAGGGCTGAAACTGTTGTTACGGAAGCTAGCTAAGGAGCAGATGGGTCATCTTGTCAATTGTATATAGGTGGCCTATGAGACTTTAAGTCAAAAGCAGCAGGAGAATTTAGCTAGTCCTATTGTGGAAGCAATGGAATAGGAGAGTGCTGCTTATCGTTGGTGGGAGTTTTTGGCAGGCTTGGAGGAGAGATATCTTAAACAAAAGTCGAAGCTCCATTGGCTGCAAGTGGAGGACAAAAAAAATAAATTTTTCATAGGGCGGTAACAGCTCGGGCATCTATAAATGGTATTAAAGAGATAGAATATCCTGATGGGAGAGTGGTGTCACAACAAGAAGAGATCAAAGCGGAGGCTGAAAGGCATTTTCGTAAATTTTTGAAGTTTGTTCCGAGTGATTTTGAGGGTAGTACAATTGCAGAGTTGGAGTTGCTGCTTTCTTTTCGCTGTTCAGAACAAGATCACCAACATCTTACGTGTGTGGTCACGAGGGACAAAATTAAGTCGGTACTATTTTCTACGACAAATGATAAATCTCCGAGTTCCGATGGGTTCACCTTGGAATTTGATAAAGTAGCCTGGGACTTGATAGGTACCAAGTTTGTAATGGCAGTGCATTCTCTCTTTGCAAAGTTGATTCTCCCCAAGGGGATTAACTCGACTATACTAGTGCTTATTCTCAAAAGATTATAATCAAAATAAATGAAGGATTACCGTCTAATCTCTTGCTGTAATATCCTCTAAAAAGTTATATCCCGAAGATCATCTCAGGAAATCAATTGGCGTTTAAAGGATCACCTACTGCCTGAGAACCTTCTCCTTGCCACAAAAATAGTAAAGGACTATCATAACTAATCTTTATCCGGTCGTTGTGCAATAAATATTGATATATCTAAGGCTTTCGATTATGTTCAATGGTTATTTCTTTCCAAATTACTATATGCCATGTGTTTCCCGCCGGAGTTCATTCACTGGATCATGTTATGTGTCACCACGACCTTTTTCTTTGTTCAAGTGAATTGTGAGATAGAGGGTTATTTTAGAAGTTTTTGGGGTTTAAGACAGGGTTGCACTCTTATCATCATATTTATTTGTTATTTGTATGGAGGTTTTGACAAAATATTTGGACAAGGCAGCTTGTACAACTCGGTTTGGGTACTATCCTCGCTACAAAAGCATAGGCCTCACTCATTGGAGCTTCGCTGATGATCTCATGGTTCGTTTGGATGGAAAGGTTCGGTCTATTGACGGGGTTGTATTGGTGTTTGGCAATTTTGCTAGGCTCTCATGGTTAAAAAAATTAGCATGGAGAAATCTACCCTCTTCTTGGCTATCATTACACAGTTGACAGCTTAGTGTATTACTACTCGGTTACCTTTCTATGTTGGATATCTCCTAGTCTGCTATTTAGGCCTCTCGTTGGTCACCAAACAGCTTACCGTTGCAGACATGTCGCCATTAACGGAACAGATTCAGAAGCAAATAGGATCATGGACTGTCAATATCTCTCATTTGTAGGTTAGTTAAATCTTATCTCTTTGGTTCTTTACAGTATATGTAGCTTATGGTTGGCTGCATTTTGACTCCCTAGCAACTGCATTGACAGAATCAATTCGATATGTTCAGCTTTCCTTTGGTCCAGCGTAGATATGAGTATGCACAAAGAAAAAGTTTTTTGGGAATAATTTTGCAGACCAAAGGCAGAGGGTGGACTAGGATTACAGTCGTTAAGGGAGGCGAATGAGGCAAAAGTGTGGCAGCTCCCTTGGGGTTCGTTCGTGTAAATCACCTTCAGCAACAATCGTTCTGGTTGATCAAGAGCAGCTCAAGCTTGGGGTCTTAGGTCTTGTCAAAAATGCTAATATGTCACCCCGGTTTCATGGACTTGCTGAGAGGTTTGAAAGAATTGATTTGGCCACCTATGTCACCAAAGTGCACTTATCTTTCGATCTATTGAAGAGCTAACATGAAAGGAAGTAATATAGATTAAAGAAGATCAAAATATAGATTAAAGAGTTAACCAAGCTGCAATCTTGATAAATAACTATAGAATTGTAAAATGTTTAAGCTCTCAAAACAAAGTTGTCGATGCATGTATCTAATAATTCAATTGCAAAATAAAAAAAAAACATATTTGAAGTATTAAAAAAAAACAAAATCAAAATTATATTTTTCAAGATTTCCACAGTTAAAAAGTAGATAAACTCTACAATAAAAAACAAATTAGTAGTAAAAATTGTTGAAAAAAAATGGTAAGCCATAAGCCCGCGCATAGCGCGGGTATTCATCTAGTGTAGAATTAAATTGAGTTACATACCTCATAAAGTTAGTTAATTATAAATAAATATTTTAATTTGTTTTGACTTAGAAAAGGAATACCAAGTGGCCAATCAAAATTTAAACTTACACATGATTTGGTTGTTTTGTTGATATAAACTAAAACTCACACATAATCTTTCAAATTGAAAATATTACTTTTGAAGTGATAAACTAAATTAGTATTCTTATAAAATTATATGAACTTCAATCTAAAGATTTTTTAAACCCCAAGGATAACTTCTATCTTTTTGTTTTTGGTTTTTTGCTTTTCACTCATCAATTTATTTTTTACTGATAAATTTCATACTAGTTGTTTCATCTTTAGAGGATTTTTAGTTAAATGGTATTGAATTATATTATTTTTATATATTTCAATCCCAGTTAAATATTATTTCCTTTTGTAATCATTTTTTCATTTTGCTTAAATCATAAAGACCAAATTTGTTTAGTTAAGTTCTTCTTGTTTTCAAAAACCTCAAATTTAAATAAAATAAATATTATATTGATCGTTATATTTATCAATTGGATCAGAAAACAATATTGACTTTATAAATATAGTTTATAGACTTTACAAAACAAAATATACTTTAAAAATAGATAGTTATATTTGATCTTTATATATCATTATATTGATAATTATAAAATATTAAAAATGATACATGAATATGTGAGATAACCACAGTACAAACAGAGAATTAGAGATGAATCTTTTCAAGTTCATGACCTTATTGTGTGGTTAATATTGTAGAAGAGTGTGAAAATAATAACTTATAAGATGCTAATCTAATATAGACAATGAAGATAAATCTTTTAAAACATAAAAAACAATGTAAGATATACATATCATACAAACTCTAAAATTAAAATTTAGAATTAAGCGTGATATTTGAATTGATTTTTTTAACGCATACAATAACAATAACATTAAAAACACAACATAAAAAATAAATATTTGAGATCTAGTGGAAAAGGATGAAAAAATGAAAGAATAAACGACTAAATAAGAGAATTGAAATTTATAGGAAGAGAGGTAATGAAAAATTATTTTCTATAGTTGATATTGTTGGTACTAAAATCGGCTAACCGACTTAAAGCCCAAGAAGGCAGATCGGCCTAGAGAGGCCCAAGGCTCATTCAGGGGAGGCGGCCCCAAAGAAAATGGCCGAGTTGAGCGTGTGAAGTGGGGGAGGTCGAAGTTTGCCAAAGAAATCTAATCAAAGGGCGTAATGCACAGAATCGAGACCGATCAGTAATTAATGAGAATTACAGAGTTGGAAGAGCAATACTTGTGTTGCACTTAATGTTTGAAATCGAATATAAACTAAGGCTAATTTCGATCCTATATAGATCCAGCAGACCAATTGGACAAAATTAAAAGGGACAAAAAGCCCACCAAGAGAATATTAGTAAACTTAATCATCTATTATGTATGCTTTTTAAAACCCTACCAAAAAAAAAAAATGTATGCTTTTTAAAAGAAGAAAAATATCCCACCTTGGTTGGTTTAACAAAACTTGAACCACATGGTTTGTCCCATAGGGGAGATCGATACAGAGAATATTAACATGGCCCATGAGCAAGGATGACACTCACAAATCGAGAAATTGTCCCAATACAACCCAATACAAAAATTTATTTTACAGGCAAAATAAAATTCAAAAACATGCATCAAATATAGGTAGAGACACGTGGGATGTGTTTGAAGAAAACATATATAACTCCACAAAACTACTATACAAAGTTTTGAATCGTGTATTTATTCCATTGATCCCTAAAGGGACCTATAAAAAAATTTTAGTAGTTCTAGCTCAAAAAAATAAAAGAATTAAAAAACTTAAGCTATAATTAATTAGTGAAAAAGAGTTGCAAGTAGAAGTATCCCACGCTTAGTGTTGAGGCCAAGAGTTACGTAATATAAAGGGAAGAGAGTGAGAGCAGCCACGGTCACAACATTACATGAACAGGATCTGTTCTATACCTTTGTGTCTTTGAGTTCTAAGGAGACGACTGGCGTCTGACCCGGGTGGATTAGCCATGTATATATGGCAAGGATGATTGGCGGCTACGACTCTCTTTAGAGTGTCTGGAGCTGTAGAGGATTGTTACGCCGGCTGGATCATCCTTGCCGGGCTAGCTGTTCGCAATGGCAGGTATGATATGTTCCCCTTTTTAAGTTTTTTTTTTCACTTTCGTAGCCATTGTATTTTGTCCCACATAGTCATGCAGCAAAATATATATTTAAATACACTTCCTATATAAATCTCTCGTGTGAGCTTCTAACAAGTTACCGAGCCGTGCGGTGAGCACAAAGCAAACTATTCTTTCGCTTTTTACTAAAGAATACCGTGTGTTCTCTGTGCTAAATGGCATACGCCTATTTTTGGAAGGGTTTTAAAACCATCAATTCTTGAGTTCAAAACTCAACGATCCATAGCCTGGTTGGTAATTTGAAACCGATTGCAAGTTTCTTTCTATAAAAAATATATGTTAATTACTAATTATTTACAAGAAACGAGTATGAGAAAGTGGAGTTTTGCTTCACCTTAAAAAGGAGAATTATCTCACATCGACAAGCAATAGAAAGAGAAGACCAAAGTTGGAGCTATAAAAAGGAAGCGAGTAGGACAATCCAAATGATCATACCATTATCGGCCTTTTGGCTAGTATAAGTGTAGTATCTGTTCTTTTCTTTTTTTTTTTTTTTTTTTTTNCTGTAGTATCTGTTCTTATATGTTTGATATCTGTTATGTGAGGATACTGTCCTGCTTGATATTAACTCTATTATTTTAGGGGGGGGAGCCCGTGATAGCAGTTCACTGTTTGGGTTCTTGAGCGCGTAGCGTATGCGTTGCACCACTTCAAAGGCTTTTGGCGCACCCCACCACTCCAAACAGCTTAAAACAATATAATATACATATATTCTCGATAATTATTAGATAGAGAAAACATATTTTTGATATTAATCTGAATTTTCTATAAAGATGTCACTCATTAAGTCTTGGAACTATTACCTTCAGCTTAAAACGTTAAATATCAGAGAAATAGCAGTTTAGCTAATTGTAATTGTTATTGTAAATCAAGCTTTTTTAAACATTTTGTACATGTGACATATATAGTTTTATATAAACCTTTTTGGCTAAAATTCTTATGTCATATTGGATATTTGCATGTTTTTCAGCGTAGTCCGAATCATGTTTGGATCAACCTAAAAGAGATCTATATGTCGGAAACCCTTATCTTTTGGATCGGATTTGTAAATCTAAAAATGAATCTGCTATCTTTCATGGTCAGATTAGACTGAGCTTCAGATTTTGGCCTTATCTAATAGGTGTCAATTGTTGTGACAACACTTTTACTTCTGTCATTTTTATCTACAAATGTTAAGTATATAGGTGTCAATAATTGTGACTCAAAATGACTGATCGAATAGGAAAGCTTCAGATTTTGGCCTTATCAACAAAAGTTAAATATCAAATGATTTGAAGGATCTCTAGGGGAATCAGAAGATTTTGGGATTCTAAGACCAATCCACCATGGTCCAGTGTTTTGTTGTTTGGTTTTATTAATCGTAATCGATTCTTTGGTTTTAATAATCGTAACTAGAAGATTTAGGGATTATAACACGTTATGTGTATATATCTCTTTTGTTAATTTCAGTTAAGTCTGAATTGGGTTTTCAATTTTGTCTGACAATTTTGCAAAGGTTGGGAGATCTAGAAACTCAGCAAATTTAGGGGTTTTATGACACCTGTATACGATGTTTTTTTTTAGTGGTTAATTAAACCTATGCAAGATGTTTCAGGTTCTGTCTCTTTCCATGGGTTTTCTAAAAATATCATATTGTAGAATCTAGCATGATTTATCTGATCTGATACTACGAAAAACTTAGGGTTTCTAAGACGTAATAAACAGTATTCTTCATGGTTTTGTGGTATTTCATGTCTTACGGCTCCAAAAGCATACCCATATGTTAAGTTAATTTGGTGATCTAAATCTCATATATATATATATATGTGTGTGTGTGTGTTTGTGTCTGTGTGTTCTAGTCTTTCTTGAAGTATCTTGCTGATCTTATGGCTCCGAAGGAAAATGTTAATCAAAATCTATATGTAGGTAAGTTATCAAAAAAAAAATCTATATGTAGGTCAAACGAAGATGTCAATAACAATGAGCAAGAGAAGAAGGTTTTCCCTTCTGCGGTAGTAACGTCAACCCTCTCTCTATATATCTCTCTAAATACTCTCAGATTGAAAATGATATACATCAATGGTTTCTCAAAGTATTTTATTTGGTTATAGTCTTTGAGTCGCAATATATTTGTACATGATTTGGCTGGGGACTCTAAGACCTATCAAAGATAGTGTAGGGTTTGTTTGTTAAATCTGAGAATTTATTTTCAAAATGTAGTCTCACAAAATTTGGGGATCTCAAAATGTAGATTTTTTTGTTTTTATCGTTTGCAGTATTTTCTTGGCTTTTTAGAAACAAAAATTACATACTAAATAAAGAATCTAGCCTGATTTATTGATCTGTTCTCTGATGCATCTTAAGTGAAGTTTGTGGCCAGTGATTCTATTAAATTACATTTTTTTTTTGGACAACAAATCAGGCTAGAGTTTCTAGAAGCATCTTGCAATGGCTATGACTCCCAAAATTGATAACTTTCAATTTGGGAGACATGTTTTTTTAACGCATGGCTGTGGTATTTTAGATGTTTTTTTCGTTCTTCTATATTTCAATTTGTTTGTCGAAATGTATATGGGACGTTATCTTAATCTCATGGCCAGGACTCCATGATAAATTTCAGTTTCAGACATACACTATTTAAGGCGTTGTGGTATTTCATGTAGGTCAAAAGAAGATGTCAGTAAAAATGGGCAAGACAAGAAGGTTTTCCCTTTTGGTGACCTTCCATCAAGCATGTTGGAGATAATTAATAATGTATTCTCTTGTGTTAAGAGATAACAATTGTGCATCAGCTGCTGAATCTGATTGAGTTGTGGTAAAGCATCCACAGGTTACCACCTTGCCGTAACGTGATGACTTGATTGTTCTCTTTGATCCATTGGAATGGAAGAGGTACACACTGAATTATCTTGAGTTCATTGATCCTTAGAAAATCTATGGCAACTGAAACATGAGTTTATATGAATTTCTCGGGTGAAAATAAAAAGACTTTGGATTTTGTGATCACCAAGACTAAAACCGGAAAAGGATTCAGTTGGAAAAGAGACATGGAAATATTGAGATATGAAAAAAAGGTAAAGAAACTAAAACCTTACACATATTTATTTGTTTGATTTAACATTTATTTATTTATTTATTTTGTGATTCTAAAATTCATGATTGGAAAGCGAGTGAATCAAGAAAAAGATTTGAAGATATAAGTCAAAGAGGACATGATAAGGAGTTGGCATTATACAGCGAACAAGGGTATAAAAAACTAATCAGACCTCACTTTGATATTTTTTAATTATATTTACTAATCTGGATCACTTATGAACATAAGTCTTCTGACTTCACTCGTCTTTTCTTCAAAAGAAAATTGTATGATTTGTTTTAACTGCGTCAAATCTGGATAGAATTTCTAAAAACGGAGAACAGAGAATAACGAGATGGCGATGAAAGAAGTTGAAGAGAATCTTCCACAGTAGAGGTTTCAAAAAACATATTTCTTACCGGAAACCTCCATCGTTGAGTATTCTCTTTAATTTCTCTCATCATTTTGTCATTATTCTCTACTCTTGGTTTTTGGAAATTCTATCCAGCTATGATGTAGTTGATTTGAAAATCTTAACATTGTTTTTTGACGAAAAAACGAGCTAGTTAGTCAAAAAACCCAGAATCATAAGTGATTGAGACAAGATAAATTAAATTAAGAACATCCAAGTCAAGGCTTATTACTCTTTATACCATTGCATGCTTGTATAATGCGAACTCTTTTTTCTTGGCCCCTTTGACATAATCTCTTTTCAAATCTTTCTCTTGATTCACTCGTTTTCCAGTCCTGACTTCTAAACTGAGAATCAAAACCAAAACAGAATTTTAAATCAAACAAATAAAAATGTCTAGAGTACAGCTGAATCCCTTGCCCATCTGAGTCTTAGTGATCATGAAATCCAAAATCCTCTTTTGATTTTAGATATGGTCATACCTCCAAAATCCAAAATCCCTTGTCTCCATTCATATCTTAGTGATCACTTATCCTTATGCAATCAACTTGTCCCCATTGTGTCCATTCACAGCCATAATTTTAGATATGGTCATACCTCAAAATTACATGTGGATTAGGTTTCAATATTTATTTCACGTATTTATACTGTTTCCTACTAGCACCACTAGCCGCCTATAAATATTAAAACCTAATCTACGTGTCATTTGGAGATAGGTGCACTTGTGTTCTTATTCACCATTTTAATTCAATTACAAAAAGTTCACTTTTAAAAATAATAAAATAGAATTCTTTGTGATTCAGTTATATATGTATAAAAAATTATCTGCTATCAATAGTAATACTTCATTACCTGCTGATGTGTCTTATCTCTTCCACATATTCTCAATTTCTCTCGCCCTCTGGTCCGCCGCTATTCACCCTCTCCTCAGCCGCAAACCACATCATCGATACAATACATATATGATATACATATGTATTTTTATTTTATTTTATTATTTTTTTAATAAAACAAATAAGCATTTTTATTTTCTTTAACTTCTCTCATCAGTTTGTCATTATTCTCTTCTCTTAGTTTTGGGAAATTCTATCCAGCTATGATGTAGTTTGTTTGAAAATCTTAACATTGTTATTGCCATCGTGTCGAGATATCCATATCTCTCCAATTGAGGCTTTGATCGAGTGTATCAAGGTGAGGATCTGGTGGTATGGTTGTTGTTCTTGTTTCTTCGGATTGTGAATATTTCCAGATTCTGCATTAGTGTTCATGGGATTTTGTTTGGTTGTTTTTGGAAAATTTGGGTCTGGCAGAGATCGAGTATCTCCGTTTGATTGGTGGTTTGTACAAGGGGTATATATCCGTTGGAATGGATTGCTTCGACTCACACATTCTCTATCTCACACTTACATATCATTTAGCGAGTTGTTTGTTGTCCAGAGTGGTGTGCAGTTTGGTTTTGCGTGTTCTTCTCGTTGGTATGTTCATCAAGTGCTTTGTTGGTGGTTCACCATGGCTCATTTGTCGCTTAACAAAGGCAAAGCTCATTTTTAGGAGGTTGCCACTTTAAGAGCAATAGCTAAGAAGGTTGGTATACTTAGGGAAATTGATGAGGATTTTGTGTGACTGTTAATGGTTTTAATCCTCTCCTCTTCTAGCTGGTTGTCCCTTTTGATACTGGTGATGAGGTCATTGTTTCTATTGAGTATGAGAAGCTGGTGGGATTCAGCGAGCATAGTTGTCGTCTTACTCATGAAATGAGAGGGTGTCCAGAGTTGCGAAAGGGGTCCGGTGAGCAGGTTGTGGAGCATCAAGCGGATAAGAGGGGTGGTCAAAGACATCATTTACAAATTAAACAAGGAGGATATCATAACGAAGGTGGATGGGAGAAACCAAGAAAGAATGTTAAGAGGGCCCTTGATTTTCAGATTCAGGAGTCTAGTGTTGGTGACTTCGGTCCTTATGGTTCTCGACATCAAGAGAGGTCTAATGGTTCAGTTTGGGGTCAGAAGAAACAGTTCAATGCAGTTGAGTCCAGTGGTTTTGGTGGTCAGCGAAGATCACATATGTTAAATGGTGACTCTTTAGGGCAGGCTCCTTTATTCAATCTCAACCACAAGGGTTTGGTGCCGGTGTGGCCCAAGCCTTTGTATAAGGCTAAACAAAGTGTCACTGAGAAGGGGTTACAGGAGGAGGACATTGATGAGCAAGTGGTTTCCGATTCTCAGGTTGTTTCGGATATTGGGGGTGTCACACACAACGGGTCTATTAAGGACTTGGGGGAGAGGTAATTTATGGAGGAGACTGACGATTTGTTGGAGGATGGTGTGTATCCGGAGGGTTGTGGTTCGGAAATGATTGAGGATGGGTCGGGTAAGGAGGCTATGCCTATTTCGGAACAGGGGTCCGACCATCAAATTGCCACATATGGTCCCCCACGTACCTCTCTTATTTCAGTTCCGGTTGATCTTGATTTGGGCTTGGTTAATGGTGCTATGGCTGATATTACTTTAGGGGAACCAAATACTCATAGATGGAGGTTTAGTAGTCCCCATGTTAAAAAGGGTTAGTGTTCCTAGGATGGTCGCTATGGCTATGGCTTCTCCTGGGAAACGTTTGTTAGCTAAGGATTTGTCTAAACCTCCGGGTGCGGGGAACAAACAGAAGGGGCTAGGGTGGTCGTCAAATCAAGAAAATGACTGAGTTGGAATTGTCAGGGCATTGGGGCAGACATGACAGGATTACTTGGGAGATTTGTGGAGGAAGCATGCTTCTTCCAGACATTTTATTTATATCAGAAACAAGGAAATGTTTTTCTTATTTACAAAAATTTTAGAATCAGTTTGGTTATAATAAATTGTATACCGTTGAACCCCACGGATCTAATGGTGGTTTAGCTTTATTTTTCATTGATGAAATAAAACTTTTAATTCTCTATGATAGTGATCAAATTCTTGATGCACAAGCATTCTTTGGAAAACAATTGGTTTTTCTGTCTTTTTTTTATGGTGATGCAGTTCCTCAACATTGACAGAAGGTTTGGGATAAGTTATCGAATATTGGCTCCTTTCCTGTTGAACCTTGGTTTTTGATTGGTGATTTTAACGAATTGGTTGGGAATCATGAGAGGGTGGTGCTTTGCAACCAACCTCTTTTTTTGTGCCTTTTATATTAATGCTTCGACACTGCGGGATACTTGAATTCCCTTGTTACGGTGAGCAGCTATCCTGGAGAGGTAACCAATGTAATAATCAGGTGGTTTGTTGTCAGTTAGATCGTGCCTTGGGTAATGAAGATAAGCATGGCTTTTTTCCAAACACAAAGGTGGACTATTTGGAAATGATTGGTTATGACCATTGCCCAATTTTAGCGACTTGTCTGAAAAGAGAACGGAAACGGATTAGGCAGTTCCGTTTTGATAAGTGCTAGTTGGGAAAGGATGGTTTATCAGGGGCGGTCGAGTCAGGGTGGAATAGTACAAAACACTCTCAGATACCAGGGTTTGTGGATAAGATAAAAAAACTGTAGGAATTCGATTTCTTGGTTGCGAAAGAAAAATATTCATACTAGTCCTTCGCTAATCTCTTCCTTGAATGCGGCTTTGCAGGAGGCGAAGATGGATGATTCGATTTCTCAGGGGGAAATCCGGAGTATTGAGCGGGAACAGAGGCGTATTGTGATGAGGAATTATACTGGCAACAAAAAATTAGAAAATTTTGGTTAAGAGTTGGAGACAATAATACAAAATTCTTTCATACCTCTACTAAGTAGCGGCGGGTGAGAAATAGAATTATTGGTTTATTTGATGCCAATAATGTCTAGAATGAATCGATCTCGGGTATGGAGAATATCGCTACTAAATAATTTGAGGAGCTTTTCAAGAAATCGGATGTCAGGGGTATTTCAGAGATGCTTGAGGAGATTACCCCACACATTCCAGACAGTATGAACAGAGATCTAACTACAGACATTTCTGAAACGGAAGTCCGAAAAGTCTTGTTTGCTATGCATCTGGAGAAAACTCCATGGCCTGATGGAATGACGGCTTTGTTTTTTCAAAGGTTTTGTTCGTCTTTTAAAGGGGATTTGGTGACATTGGTTAAGGATTTTTTTCAGCCAAAGTCACGTTTGAATGAGAAGAATATATGTCTCATTCCTACAATTGGTCGGCCGCGGCAAATGGCGGAGTTTCAGCCTATCAGTCTTTGTAATGTCAGTTATAAAATTATTTCCAAAGTATTCTTCGGCTTAAACGATTCTTACCATCCCTGGTGTTGGAAACTCAGTCGGCTTTTGTTTCTGGTCGTTTAATTACAGATAAATAATATTCATGTTGCTAAAGAGATGTTTCATGGGCTAAATACTAATCGACAGTGTAATTCGGAGTTTCTGGCTTTCAAAACGGACATGAGTAAAGCATATGATCTTGTTGAATGGGATTTTCTGGAAGCGGTTATGATTAGGTTATGTTTTGATAGGAAATGGATTTCATGGATTATGTGGTGTGTATCTTCTGTGTCGTGTCAAGTCTTTCTGAATAGTCAGCTTCGGGGTTCTATTATTCCATAGAGGGGTTTACGTCATGGGGATCCCCTGTCACTGTATTTGTTTATACTTTGAACAGAGGTTTTAATAGCAAATATTAAAAAGGCTGAACGGGAGAAGGAATTAACGGGTATCAAAATAGGTCATGATTGTTCCACTGTTTCGCATTTGTTGTTCGCTGATGATAGCCTGTTTTTTTTGTAAAGCAGAGGCGACAAAATGTAGACCGGTAATGGAAATTATAGGTAATTATTGTAAAGCCTCGGGCAAGAGGTTAATCTGGAGAAGTCTTCTATTATGTTTGATAAGAAGATTCCGTCTGACACAAGTGGTTAATCGCGAACTAAGGTTTTTAGCTATGTTAATGATCGTTTGGATGATCGAGTATATGGTTAGTCTGATAAGTATTTACCGAAAGGTGGTATGAAAGTTATGATAAAATCGGTTTCGATAGCTCTCCCGAACCATGTTATGTTGTGCTTTATACTTCCACAGGAGATGACACCTAAACTAGCGAGCGCTATTTCAAAATTCTAGTGGCAATCTAATGATAAAGCACGAGGTATGCACTGGGTACCTTTCGATAAAATATGCAGAGACAAATGTGAAGGGGGTTTGGGCTTCCGTGCCCTGGAACAATTTAATGATGCAATGCTGTCTAAACATGGCGGCTAATTCATTATCCGACATCCTTAATGGCTCGGTGATGTGAGGTCGATATTTTAGGAATAAACATCATCTTATAGCCAAAAAACCAAATTATCTTTCTTTTGCATGGAGGAGTATTTATTCTACCAAAGATTTGGTGGAACAAGGAGCGAGGTGGACGATAGGTTCTGGTTTTTCTATCTCGGTTTGGCGAGATCCATGGATACCGGATCATCGGCCAAGTCCAGCTAATGGTACGGGGAGATTGTTGCATCCAAATTTGATGGTTAACAATTTAATTAATCCACTCACGAAGGAAGGGAATTTGCCTATTCTCGAAGAGTTTATGGATCCAATGGATATACAGTTTATTCGGAGTATGGCGGTCAGTAGAACTTATAAACTGGATCGGTTAGTATTGCATTTTACTAAGTCAGAAAAGTATTTCGTCAAATCGAGTTATCGGTTTGCAAGAGAATTAACGAAGGATATCAAATACGGGCTCATGTGTTCGGCACTTCGGGCTCAAGCTTGGAAGCTTGAAGTTCCTCCGAAGATCCAACATTTCTTTTGGCAGATTGCCTCCGGTACTCTTCCTGTGTTTGAACGGATTGCTCATCGGGGTGTCTGATGTGATACTTTGTGTTAACGGTGTGATTCTGCAATAGAGACTATTAATCACGCTCTCTTTGATTGCCCCTGTTTGCGCAGTATCTAGGAATTGTCTTCGCTGTCGTTAGTCCCTGATGATTTTCCCCCTCCCCCCCCCCCCCCCC
>NC_025697.1:17471354-17522845 GCF_000633955.1 Camelina sativa
TTTTCCCCCCCCCCCCCCCCCATCAGTTCTTGATTTCTTTTTTTTTTCCTTCAAGAATTGAATTTGAGTTAAAACCGAGCAATCCATAGCGTATCTATATATATAAAGTTGGTTTTTGTCTCTTTTCTTTTCTCCACCTCATCACTTTTATCATTAAAAGAACATAAAATAAAGTTAATGCTTCAACTAATTCACTCATTTTTATAATATTTATATTATTATAAAAATAATAATTCCCAATAATTTAAAATAAAATATAAACCAAACACAAAATGAAAAAAAAAATACTACCATAAAAATATCAAAGAAAATATGAATAGAGGTTACATAATAATTGTGTAAATATTTGTATAAATTCATGTTATCGATTCGAAATAGGAGAAAAATATAGCTATCATATATTTAATGAAACAATAGTACTTTTAAAAGTTACAATTATTATGATACAGAAAATAAGAATTTTTTAATAAAACAAACACAAAAATTTAAAAGTTTTTAAAATCAAGAGGTTATTAAATTCTTGGTTTTAAATTATAAATTCATGTTATCGATTAAAAGTCAGTGTATATTATTATTTTCAATTACAATGTAATATAATTAATATATATATATATATATGTGTGTGTATTTAAAACTTGAGACTATTTTGTTAGTGTTAAATTATAAATTCATGTTACCAATTAGAACCAGAAAGATATAGTGCATATTATTATTTTGAATTCTAAATAATATAAATAATTAGAATAGTTTGAGTGATCCATGTTATTTATCTTTTTTATAATCGAAAAATTATGAAATTTGTGAAAATAAGTATATCCATGTTACATTCACTAATATGTCAAATAAATTTCGCGACAAAAAGTGTAGTACATTACTTACCTCTACGATAGTAAGTAAAGATCTTTCAACCGATAAAAAAAAAAGAGTACTGAAAGATGAAAAAGATGAAAAATATTTATGATATGTCATCATAATCAATATATTAAGGGACCGGGAAGAAAACACTAAGGAAAGTGCGATTTCAAGGGGAAAATAAGGAAAGTGCGATTTCAAGGGCGATTATAGGTTTTGCTGAGTCCCCTCTCACGCTAGGGTTTGTGTGACGGCTACAGCTGGTGTGCCTTCATGTCGGAGGTGGATCCCCCTCAGGGGGATGAGTCCTCTTCGCATAACAAGCAACAGTCTTACGCAGCTGCAGTGAATAAGCGTCCATCGCTTAAGAAACATGATTATGAAGTTAGTTTGGTTGATGGTGTCCCAATGATTGCAGTTCCTGATGCGGTGCTTTAGGGTTCGGTTCCCCTATGGGATGACTTTCTGGTGGGTCGGTTTCCTTCAGCGGCTCCACACGTTGTAAAAGTTCATGTAATAGTCAACAAGATTTGGCCTCTCGGTGATAAGTCTGTCCGTATTGATGTCTATGAGCACTCTGCAACTTCTGTCCGGTTTCGCATTCGTGATGAGGATACACGGAGGAGAGTTTTGAGACGAGGAATGTGGAATATTGGGGGAGTACCTATGATGCTAGCCAAATGGTCCCCCCTTCCAGAAGATGCGCAGCCTGTTATTTCATCGATGCCCTTGTGGGTCACTCTAATATGGTCCTCACACTATGTTTTCCTGGGAGGGTCTTGGTTTTCTGACCAGTCCAATAGGTACACCTATTCGGTTGCACCCGGACACTGAGCTCTGTAGTAAGTTCGGTGAGGCTAAGGTATTTCTGCAAGTCCATCTCACACAAACCTTGCCTTCCAAGTTTCGTTTTCAATTGACCACATAAGAGGATGTTACTGTGGAGTTCACGTACCATTGGATCCCACCGAATTGCTCTCGATGTCAGGGGTGGGGGCACACTAGTGATGATTGTATGTCTGTTCCAGTGTTGCCAACAAAGGTTTCTGAAGTTGCTCCTGAAGAAGGGGAAATCGTTTCACCAAATAAGGTTTCAGAGGCAGAGGTTCCTCCTCCGGTTCCAATTCAGCTGTATGCCGCTCTCGCTCCTAATGGTGCAAGACAGGAAACACCCTCTCAAGTGGATGATGCTGCAGGTTGGTCGGTTGTATCCCCAGGAAAGGGGTGCAAGAGCTCTGACAAAGCTCGTAGTCCGCCTGCTGCTGGACACTTTACTGTTTCTGGTTCTTCGAGGTTCTCAGTCCTAGGGGATATCGGGGATGTTGGTGTCTCAGACGCGGCTAAGTCTGATCATCCGGTAAATGCCACAGGGAATTTTGTTACTACTGCTAAGCCTATTAAGCTAGCAAATGCGATGGAGGCTCCCATTCGAGCCTCATTGCCGCGGCAAACAAAACGATTAAACAACTCTGCTTCGGAGTCTTCTTCTCAGCAAGGGGGCACCTCCTGGTATCTCGAGCAAGAAGAACTCACGTAATCGTCATTAATGTCTGTTTTTTTTCTGGAACATGCGTGTCTTTAACAAATCTAAAAAACATTCTATTGTTCGTGATTGGTTGCAAACTGAATCTCTGCAGTTTGGATGTTTACTTGAAACGCGTGTCCAGGAAACTAAGGCCCCTAGGATCATTTCTTCAGTGTTCCGTGTATGGTCTTCGATTACCAATTATGAGTTCAATACCCTTGGTCGAATTTGTATGGTCTGGAAGGAAGATGTGCGTGTAACACCAATCTTTAAGAGTGGTCAGGTTGTCACCTGCTCAATTCTTTTGCCTTGTAACACTACGAAATTTTTTATCTCGTTTGCATATGCATACAATCTGGCTGAAGAAAGGAAAGAGCTCTGGGAGGATCTAAAATCTCATNATGTCTATGAGCACTCTGCAACTTCTGTCCGGTTTCGCATTCGTGATGAGGATACACGGAGGAGAGTTTTGAGACGAGTAATGTGGAATATTGGGGGAGTACCTATGATGCTAGCCAAATGGTCCCCCCTTCCAGAAGATGCGCAGCCTGTTATTTCATCGATGCCCTTGTGGGTCACTCTAATATGGTCCTCACACTATGTTTTCCTGGGAGGGTCTTGGTTTTCTGACCAGTCCAATAGGTACACCTATTCGGTTGCACCCGGACACTGAGCTCTGTAGTAAGTTCGGTGAGGCTAAGGTATTTCTGCAAGTCCATCTCACACAAACCTTGCCTTCCAAGTTTCGTTTTCAATTGACCACATAAGAGGATGTTACTGTGGAGTTCACGTACCATTGGATCCCACCGAATTGCTCTCGATGTCAGGGGTGGGGGCACACTAGTGATGATTGTATGTCTGTTCCAGTGTTGCCAACAAAGGTTTCTGAAGTTGCTCCTGAAGAAGGGGAAATCGTTTCACCAAATAAGGTTTCAGAGGCAGAGGTTCCTCCTCCGGTTCCAATTCAGCTGTATGCCGCTCTCGCTCCTAATGGTGCAAGACAGGAAACACCCTCTCAAGTGGATGATGCTGCAGGTTGGTCGGTTGTATCCCCAGGAAAGGGGTGCAAGAGCTCTGACAAAGCTCGTAGTCCGCCTGCTGCTGGACACTTTACTGTTTCTGGTTCTTCGAGGTTCTCAGTCCTAGGGGATATCGGGGATGTTGGTGTCTCAGACGCGGCTAAGTCTGATCATCCGGTAAATGCCACAGGGAATTTTGTTACTACTGCTAAGCCTATTAAGCTAGCAAATGCGATGGAGGCTCCCATTCGAGCCTCATTGCCGCGGCAAACAAAACGATTAAACAACTCTGCTTCGGAGTCTTCTTCTCAGCAAGGGGGCACCTCCTGGTATCTCGAGCAAGAAGAACTCACGTAATCGTCATTAATGTCTGTTTTTTTTCTGGAACATGCGTGTCTTTAACAAATCTAAAAAACATTCTATTGTTCGTGATTGGTTGCAAACTGAATCTCTGCAGTTTGGATGTTTACTTGAAACGCGTGTCCAGGAAACTAAGGCCCCTAGGATCATTACTTCAGTGTTCCGTGTATGGTCTTCGATTACCAATTATGAGTTCAATACCCTTGGTCGAATTTGTATGGTCTGGAAGGAAGATGTGCGTGTAACACCAATCTTTAAGAGTGGTCAGGTTGTCACCTGCTCAATTCTTTTGCCTTGTAACACTACGAAATTTTTTATCTCGTTTGCATATGCATACAATCTGGCTGAAGAAAGGAAAGAGCTCTGGGAGGATCTAAAATCTCATTTTGATTCTCCACTTTTTGCAAATAAGCCTTGGCTGATTGTTGGAGATTTTAATGAGATACTTGATGGAGTCGAGCACTCTACTTATGATGATAATCCCTTTGTCACTAGTGGAATGCGTGACTTTCAGGATGTAGTATGTCACTGTTCTTTAACAGATATGCATTCTCATGGCCCTCTATTTACGTGGGGAAACAAGAGAGATGAAGGATTAATCTGAAAGAAATTAGACCGTATTCTGGTTAATGAGGTTTGGAGTCGTTGCTTTGTCGATGCTTATGGCATCTTTGAATCTGGTGGGTGCTCTGTTATCTACGGTGCAGATTTTCAGTGAGGAATCAAGTTTGTAAACCTAGGGGGCCTTTTAAATTTTCAAATGCTATCATGTCATGTCTGGAGTTCTTACCCACGCTGCAAGCTTTCTGGGATAGTTCGGAGAGTCTCTATCACTCTACCTCTGCTATGTTTCAATTTGCAAAGAAGCTTAAGGCACTAAAACCTCTCTTAAGGTCTCTAGGTCGTCAAACTCTTTGCAATCTTTCAGAGCAGGTGGAAAATGCACACAAAGACCTCTGTCAGAAACAGCTTGCTACGCTCTCTAATCCCACGTCTGCAGCGGAGGAGGCTGAGGAGCAGGCTTTTCAGCGGTGGGATCATGTGTCTGATTTGGAGGAATGTTTCTTGAAACAACGGTCAAAGTTGCACTGGTTGTTGGTAGGGGATAAGAACAATAATTTTTTTCACAATGCTGTTAAATCTCGCCAAGCTCTTAATGCTATTCGAGAGATACTTTTTCAGGATGGCTCCACTGCAAAAACTCAATCGGAGATTAAAGATGAAGCGGTCAGGTTCTTTAAGGAGTTCCTGACATATGAGCCAGTTGAATATGAGGGTATGAGTGTTGCTCAGATAGAGGAGTTGGTGACATTTCGTGTTTCCTCTGCTCAACATGAGGGTTTATTGAAGGTGGTTTCTGAGGAAGAGATTCGTCGAACGCTGTTTAAGATGCCGGTAAGTAAGTCACCTGGTCCAGATGGTTACACCGTCGAATTTTTCAAGCAAGCATGGTCGATATTGGGCAAAGACTTTGTTGTTGCTGTTCAATCCTTTTTCCTTAAAGGCTTCCTTCCAAAACGTGTAAATTCGACAATCTTGGCCCTTATCCCAAAAAACATTTGACTCTCAAGAGATGAAGGACTACCGACCTATATAGTGTTGTAATGTGTTATACAAGGTCGTCTCCAAGATTATTGCTAATCGTTTGAAGCTTATATTGCCCTCATTCATCGCTCCAAATCAGTCAGCTTTCATCAAGGATAGGCTTATGATGGAAATTTGTTGCTTGCTTCAGAATTGGTGAAGGATTATCATAAGGAGTCTGTCTCTCCTCGTTACATGATGAAGATTGATATCTCCAAGGCATTTGATTCAGTGCAATGGCCGTTTCTACTGAACATCCTCAAAGCTATTAATCTTCCAGCGGATTTTATTCATTGGATTGAACTCTGCATTTGCTCAGCTTCCTTCTCTGTGATAGTCAATGGGGAGCTAGCTGGTTACTTTCAAAGCACGAGAGGTCTGCGGCAAGGATGTTCTCTGTCCCCTTATCTATTTTTCATTTGTATGAATGTGTTGTCTCTAATGTTGGATAAGGCTGCTACTGATCATCGCATTGGTTATCACCCTCGTTGCAAAACAATGAATCTCACCCATCTCTGCTTTGCTGACGATATTCTCATTTTTTCTGATGGGAGCTCACACTCTGTTGCAGAGACATTAGCTGTTTTTGATTGGTTTGAAGTTGTATCTGGCCTCAAAATTAGTCTCGAGAAATCCACTCTGTTCATGGCTGGTTTTTCTTCCCAACATCAGCAAGACATCCTGCAGCACTTCCCGTTTGCTGTTGGCTCTCTCCCTGTCCTGTATTTGGGGCTTCCCCTCCTCACTCGTTCTATGAAACATGCTGATTATCTACCTCTACTTGAACGCATTCGCCTTCGTATCTCCTCCTGGAAAGGACGTTTCTTGTCTTTTGCGGGCAGGCTTCAGTTAATCAAATTAGTGTTATCCAGCTTAACCAACTTCTGGCTCTCTGCTTTCCGTCTGCCGAAACGGTGCCTTCAGGAGATTGATAGCCTTTTCTCGGCTTTCTTGTGGTCTGGTCCGGACCTAAACTCGAAAAAAGCAAAAATCTCTTGGCTTGATGTGTGTAAACCAAAGCATGAGGGAGGTTTGGGGCTTCGTCGTCTACAGGATACAAATACAGTTTGCATTTTGAACTCATTTGGTTTCTTGTGTCTGCTAGTAACTCCCTTTGCGTCAACTGGGTTCGAAAAAACTTGGTCCGAACTGGCTCCTTCTGGTTAGTTAATGAGAGGAGCGTTGGTGGATCATGGATGTGGAGGAAGATACTGAAGTATCGTGACCTTGCAGCGACTTTACATAAAAAGGAGATAACAAGTGGCACTGAAACGTCTTTTTGGTTAGATGTTTGGAACCCACTTGGTCAGTTGTTTGGTCAACTTGGGAACAGGGGTAGCATTTATATGGGGATACTACAACAGAGTACTGTGGCAGAGGCCCTTTCGCATCGGAGACGTAGGCACCGTGTTGACATACTGAATCAGATTGAGGATATTCTTGACTATATCCGTCAATCAGTGCAACTTGAAGGTGGTGATCGCTCTCTCTGGAAACAGAAGAACGGTTCTTTTAAGAATAAATTTTTATCCTATGATACCTGGTGTTTGATACGGCAACCAAATGCGCCCTGTGACTGGTCTGCAGGCGTTTGGTTTACCCACTCAACACCTAAATTTTCCTTTATCGCTTGGCTTGCTTTCCATAATAGACTCTCTACTGGTGATAAATTGGTTAAGTGGAACACTGCTGCAAATGGAGCTTGTGTTCTCTGTCAGGGTTATGGGGAAACGAGAGAACATCTATTTTTCTCCTGCTCCTACTCTTCAAGCGTGTGGTCAGCTTTGGTTCAGAGATTGTTGGGGGTTCGGTTCACCACTTCCTGGGCAACTTTGGGTCCTATGCTTGTTGACTCTTCTACTCCAAGGCTTCAACTCTTTGTCCTGCGCTATGTCTTTCAGTCTACTACACATAGCATTTGGCGGGAACGTAATGCTCGAAGGCACGGCGAAGCTCCTACTCCGTCATCCTCCCTCTGCCGCTTCATCGACAAGAATATCCGCAATCGTTTACTCACACTGACAACCACCTCTGGCTATGAGGATGGTCTTCAACTTTGGTTTCAAACTCATCCTCTTTCTACTACTTTACGCTCTTAATACTTTTCGATTTTAAAACGTTGTTGTGAATTGTAAAAACTTCTTCGGACTGCTGTTTTTTTGGTGAATATAATTTAACATTCATACAAAAAAATATATATTAAGGGACAATTGCATTTTTTATACCTTTATTTGGCCTTGAATGCAATAATAGACCCATATTCGATATTTGATAAACATAACCACTAAGGGTATTGAAATTACAGTTGACTCCCTTACGACCAAACAAAAAACAGAAGCCGAAATGACAGATGTAACCCGGAGAAAGTCTGCAATAGATTTCTTTAAGGTCGATTGCAAATTAACGTCAACTAGAAGACATAGCAATATGTCTACTCCTTAATTATAGTTTAAATTTTAATTTAAAAAATCATAAAAAATAATTTGATAAATCTATTGACCAAATAATAACCACATAGACTTCCTGCATTGAAATAAAATAAATTTACATATAAACGAGTCAAATTAAGGGAGGAAAGGCTGATTAGGTTAAAATTATTTGATTTAGGGTTTGATTAAGTAGACTATTGGTGGTTGACTTTGTTATGCCATCAACTATTAATAATAGTCTTGGGCGTTCAGTCAGAACCGAGAGAACCGAACTGATTAAACCGAGATGTTCGGTTTTCGGCAGCATCTGTGAGAGGATCAACAAACCGATCGGCGAAATTAATTTGGTAATTCGGTTACCGGTTCGGTTCGGTTCGGTGGGGCATAATCTTCAAACGAAATTTAGGAGACTGAAATTTCAGTCTAGGGACTCGAAACTCGATAAAGTTTTAATTTCAAAATTGACCACATAGTAGACTTTACATGATATTATGACGGTTAGACTAACAACTGAAGTCTAATTTCGCAAAAAAAAAATCAAGGAAAATCACAAAATCTACCGGAAAATAACCTTATCGGTGGTTGTTTCGCAATGTCAAGCACCGAGGACGTCGTCTTTAGTCACCACGGAAGAAACGCAACACCAATTTAATCACTATCCAAGAACCATGACATATAACAAGATGAATGCACTTGTAAATTTTATTGGATTAAAATGGAGAGGAGATGGAAGAAAATGAAGTTCTCATAGCATTGGGTGTTATTTAAGCTTACAAATTCAGGTTGTTGAAGCTTTAAGAGCTTTAAATTTGGTTGTTCATGATTATTGGAAAATTGATGGCGGTGGCACAACCGTAAATAAAAAAAGATGAGGATATGGATGTAATAAACATTTTTGCAAGAAATCCAAATAAATCAGAAATAATGGCATTTTTGTGAATACAATGAACACATAAGAATTTAATTGGGTGAAAGTGACAAATGGTTGAGAGAGAAAAATAGGTGGTTAGTTTTGCAATTGACTTAAGTTAGGGCTCTAATTTTGCAAGCACCCCATATATTAAAGTGAGATAATAAAATATGACAAGGGAGTAGATGTAAGAGATGAAGAATGTATACCAAAAAAATAAAAATAAAAAGAATTTACTGTAAGAAATGTTAAAAAAAATAGATAAGTTATATATCGCTTAATAAAATAAATTTGACATCTATATAGATTTATATTTTTTATATTGAACAATTCTAATTATATTCAATGGTTTGCATTCATAAAAAAAACTAACGAGCGGGTTATAATTTTAATGCGTTCTATAAAAAATATGTTGATTATTAATTATGAAAAGAAACTGAGTACGGGAAGGTGGAATTTATGTTTCATCTCAAAAAGGAGAATTATCCCACATGAAGAGAAAAAGAAAGAGAAACTAATGTTGAGGCTATAAAAAGGAAGCGAGTAGGACAATAAAAGTCATACATTTCTCCGCCTTTTGGGTAATATTGGAAAAACGCCAAAATCAATATCAACTATTTGTTAAATAATTTTTTATACCGAGATTTTAATATCATGCAAATAGCAACCTGAATTGTGTTAAAATCTAAATTTTCATTTTCTATCGAAATTATATGAAATGTTGTCAATTCCAATATCTGTTCGAACGATGGTAAGATGGAGTTTAACAGTGCTGAGTCAGACGACTCGTGGTGTCCACATAGCACGAAATTGACTAAAATGATATTTGTTAAATGATTTTTTATACCGAGATTTTAATATCATGCAAATAGCAACCTGAATTGTATTAAAATCTAAATTTTCATTTTCTATCGAAATTATATGAAATGTTGTCAATTCCAATATCTGTTCGAACGATGGTAAGATGGAGTTTAACAGTGCTGAGTCAGACGACTCGTGGTGTCCACATAGCACGAAATTGACTAAAATGATATTTGTTAAATGATTTTTTATACCGAGATTTTAATATCATGCAAATAGCAACCTGAATTGTATTAAAATCTAAATTTTCATTTTCTATCGAAATTATATGAAATGTTGTCAATTCCAATATCTGTTCGAACGATGGTAAGATGGAGTTTAACAGTGCTGAGTCAGACGACTCGTGGTGTCCACATAGCACTGAAATTGACTAAAATGATGTCATTTTAGTCATTTTTGGTGTGTTTTGGCTGCTAAGAAATGGCTAAAACGACGTCGTTTTAATTAGTCGGTGTGCCATGTGGACGCCAAAAGTCGGCTAACTCATCACCGTTAAACTCCGAACTAATACCATTCAAACATGTTGAAATTGACAACATTTCATATAGTTCAAGATAGCAAATTTTAATTTTAACACTGTTCAGATTGTTATTTGCAGAGTATTCAAGTTTAGATATAAAAAAATGTTTTGACAAATAGTTGAAGTTAATTTTTGTCATTTTTCCATCAAGTGTAGTATGTGTTCTTATCATTTTAATATCTCACATTCACTTCTCGAGAAGAGCTTCGATTTCCATAGTCGTCCGTTAATGTTACTTGGATCGCATGTTACCACTAGTCATTCATATGGAGATGTAGTATACTATACGTTAATAAGATAAGATCACGTTAACACTTTTAAACACCGTTCCAACTTCCAACTTTAAACATGGACGTTTCTTTGAAACCACATTTTACAAATAGAATATATAAACAGCAAGTCATTTACAAAGAAAAATGGATCAGACTCTAGCATAGAGCTAATCATGTACAAAAGCTTCATGGCTATCAATTTCTGCATTGGTAAGCGTGAGCGTACGCTGAAGCTTCCGAGGAGAGAAAACTTCAACCTCTACCACAAATGTAGCTGTGACCGGCCGGTGATCGGAGAGTTTAATTTCACTTCTTCTGTAACTCATAAGCTTCATTCCTTTCCCATACCATATAATGCGGTCACACCTGAACCAAAATTCAGTTTTAAGTACATATGATTTTTTATAATAATAATGCATTATCACACATTATGTGTGAGTGTGTGAGAGCGGTACATACCAGGCTGGTGTCCGTTTCCCTGACTTAGGATCATTTCCTCCGTAATTTTCTGAATCAAATTCGTATTTGTAAGTAGGTGGAAAATCTAGTGTTCCTTCTGACCATCCCTCGAATACACGGCCTTGTCTCATTTCTCTTTTACGCTAACCAAAGATTAATAAGATATGAGTTTAAATAAAGTCATGTTTAGTAGTATGGAACTAGTAACCGTACCTGGTCCTTCTCAGCTAACTTCTTCCAATCCTTCCTTGCAATAAGTTCATGTGTCTTCTCATACGATAAGTTTATCCGATAGTTCAGATCTCCCAGCCATATTATTCTTCTGTAGAAGAACATACATTCATCTTGTTTAAAAGTTCATATCAAGAAGATAGTGGCAACTATGAGGAATAAAAAAGCATACTCGTGATCACGGATACTTCTTGGAAGTCTCGTCGCGCTAAGAGAATGAGGATGAAACTGCGTTCTTCGGTGAATGTCACTTACATCAGCGTTTCTTTTTCTGTGATCTCCATCTTTTTCCCCTGATGCTAAATGTGTGCATACAAAACAAAAAGGTGTCTGATAGACTGACATGCTCACAGACACAGATCCCTGTAAAAGTCCAAAATGTGAATTGTTACAATCCTCTCAAGGTGTACTCATAAATCACGCTTAACAAAGAGAACTATTGAAGACCTTGTTACCAATGTAGCCCATAACACCAACACCAACAGTAGAAACACTAAGGTTTCGTATGTGTTTACGTAAGCTCCTCCGTACCCATATGGTAAGAAAAACTCCAACCATCTGTTTACTTACAATCCGTACATACAATGGTTTTCTCACATTCATGAGAGGCTTGAGATCTAAATCCGAAAGTAGAGGCGTCTTGTTCTCTCCATTCTTGTTGGCAGTTGCTTTGAAAGAGCTATAATTTTTGAAAGGCTTTAAGGAACAACGTCTTTCCCGAACATGTTGATTTAACAATCTCAATGGAGGTTCTGGCCAACTCAAACCAACTCTTTCAGAGTAACTAAACCACCGGCTTAAACTTTTTGCACGTGTGGAACCATTCTCAAGCTGCATCGAAAACAACCTGTCCAACGTCTTTGGCGATGAGAATTGCCTTTGCAGATACTCTTGTCTTGGCAAGCAAGATCTCTTATCGTAATTAGTGTCCACAATACCATCATCGAAGCTAAAGTTCTCATTAACCGAATGAATCACATTGCAAGTATCAAAAATCATATCTTCTACTACATCAGTGACTTCTTCAAATGGTTTAAACTTCGACGGAGAAGGAGGATCACTGTAACTTACTATCTTAACCTTTCTAGGTCGAATCCTATTTAAAGCATCACGTATAGTGTCTTCCCATTCAGAAGCTGGCCGGTCATCTTCAATACCAAAAATGTTTCCAGCGTTTAGTGGAACAATCTCCTGAAGACTGGAAAAAAACGAAAAACAAATCAAGAAACCTCGAACATGTTAGAAGTAAGACAGATTCATGTGGAAACCGTACCCGAGGACATAAATGTCTGCAGGTTCAATAGTGTCAACCCAACCATCAATATCTAAGTCAGCAGGTGGAACTCTTCCTCCAACATTCCAAGTTCCAACACAGATTCTAGCTACACCAAAACCACACTATGGGTGAAGTAAAGCCACCACATACATAAAGAGGCTATTGCACAAAAACTAAAGACTTCAAACCAAATCTCAAAAATCAAAAGACCTGATAGCTTTAGTGTCCATATACTGCCCCCTAAACGTTTCTGAATTCCTTCTTCTCAGCCTTGGTTCAGAATCTAAAACATTCCACAAAAACAAAGACTTATCTAAGAACAGAATCAAATCCGCTGTCTTTGGAGCATCGATTTTTATAGGTATAGAACAAAATTACCATTATTATCAACATGATCTTCAGTTCCTGTAACTCAAAAACAAGATTTTTCGAATTAGCAACCAAAATGGGTTTATACAGAACTGAGTAAAATTTTGTAATTTCCTAAAAACTAAACCTTCAATGTCAGAATGAGCAACACTATCATCATCATCTTCATCATCATCAGTATCATCAGTATCAGGGGAATGATCTGATTCAGTAGCTGAGATATTAAACCATTTTCGTAGGAGAAAACGAGCCCAGTAGAGCTGTAAGCAAGACGAAGAAGCAGAACAACATACTGTTGTAGCCCAACCCTTCTGCAAATTCCAACTCCATTACACACACACACAAATTCAAGAAACCCCTAAAATATGAAAATCAGAGCATAGTGAAGACAAAAAAAACAGAGATCTGAGCGGTACCTCTGTTGGCTGCAATTGGGATCGTCCAGGCGCCATAGAACTCTTCTTAAGGACCAAATCTAATCAAAAGCAAAGAAGTGAGGAGAGAGGAGACGGTTGAAAGATATTAGCGAACCATTGTTTGTTGTTGGTTTTGACTTTGTGGTTTTGTTGAAAATGTAAATTCAGACAAAACACACAAAAGTTATGATTAATCAGGGAATTGGCCGGCGTTTAGGATGGTGATCACTGATTGGTTGACCTGAACCATTTCTTCTATAGAATTTAAAATTGTTTTTTTATTTGGAATTCTTTTGTTTGTCAATTTCTACTAAACGGAACCTAAAACAGGGGAGGAGGAACTAGGATCTAGGAAACATCTAAAAGCCGCTAGAGAACAAAAATAAACAGGACATCGAAGAAGAATGGGACAGCTCTAAAGTGTAAGTGTATCAGGAATGTACCAATTATTGTATCAAGAAAAATATGGCTCAATTTAGCAAAAGACAAAAGTGTTAAAAAAAATTTCTCCAACTAAGTTTATTCACATTAATTAATTTGATATTTAGAGAATTTCTTAAAAAGCTAACAATGTAAAAAATGTGCGTATTTTATGTATTTGTGTATTTTATACTGTATGTACTCTTATTCTTATTTGCAATGTTTGTCAAAAAAAAAAAAACTCTTCTTTGCAAATGTTATTTCCAGTTTGAATATTGGTTTTTAAAACTAATATGTACAATTATTTGTAATAAAAATCATTTATGAATTTTATGTCAAATTTTTTTTGTTAACAATATAATGAATGATTTAAAGACAATAACAGATTCAGTAGAGTTAAACTGATAAGGGATAACAATATAGACATTGGTCATATATGGTAGTGACATCAATATCGTGAGACACGAGATGGAACACCAATGTAGAAGAATCTCTTATGTGACATAAGTTATGTCAAATGAGATCAGTTAAAAAAAATCATCACTTTACTTTATTTGCTTTTTGTTTGAGAAATAATTTTTCTTAAACACGCCCATACAAATGACATCGTTGACAAAATTAATCAAAGTCTGTATGTCAGATCAAATAAATATTTTTGTTTATTTCATTTGTTTTAACATTTTAGTTAAAGTCAAAGTCTATATGGTAGATTAAATAATTAATTTTATTTTTAAATAGGGTTTTACCTCAAAATTTAAAAGATAACATCATCTAAACTTAAACTACAAAAGGGATTAAAAATGCATAAAATAGATGTCAAAAAAATAAAATGCATCATCCCAAGATCAACAAAACCCCTATCACAAGTGATCACCATTTGTTATGAGCTTGTGATAATGTATTGGGTTAATTGCACCTACACCAACTTTGGATATAATTTGTTGCATCCATACCCACTTTGCAAATTTTATATACTTTGTTAAGTTTTTAGTTTATGTGTCATTGTTAGTTGGACAATTTTGTCCCCAAAAGAAGTTTGTGTGAAGAGGTAACTTTTAAGTTACCTAAAGTTTAAGTTTGTTTAATCTGCACCGTTAGATTAGAGGTTTTAGTAGATGAGAAAATTGTTAGTGGATAAGAAACAAGGGTTTGGCAGGTAGGGTTTGTGTTTTCAGGAAAGAGACATGGTTGTCCAGGTAGGATCTGGATATTCTGTGGATAGGGTAAAATAAAATGAATCGTGGATGGTTGTGATAATACTCTTTGGTTTTTTGATGCAGGGTCAAGATCCTAGTTTCTGTGTAGTAATTTCTGGGAGCTGGTGTTGTTCTGAGGACGGCGTCTAGGGTTTCAAAGTGGACAGTAAACTTTTGTCGCGTGTTGTTCCGTTGTCTGTGACGACAAGGTTAGAAGATTTAGAAGTTTCGGTGGTTGCTGAATTCGGTTTGGTGGACAAGAAGGCAACTTTGAGTTACTGCATCCAACCGTTGATAGAATTGACGAACGGCGTGAGGACGCCGCCGGAGGTTATGACAACAAATGTAGGTCTAGAGTATTATATTGAGATGTTGAGGATGAATCGTGGGCTGAATTTGTTTGTCTCATTTGAGGAGATTAAGAAGAGAGGATTGACTGACGCGATAGAGGATTCCGTTTGGGGAGAGGTCAGTCGTAAAAAACGTAGTTAGGGGTCGTGTGGTGGACTAATTAATAGCGGTAGTGAAGAAGGGTTTTTAAGAGAAGCATCTACGGCAAGTTCAAAGTCATTGGAATTTGAGACAACCCAGGTTGATGAAGAATAGATGGTTGAGGTGGCAGTAATAGAAGGGAAGATGAAGGGAAGTAATGGGTCGGTTTTGGGAATTGGATGTGGTTTGACATCGACACAATTAGGTTGTGTGGAAGATTGTGTAGTATTGGAGGATAGTTTTGAAGATGTAGATGAGCAAGAAGAATCTGTAGTAACATATGTTGATGTGACCCCAAGAAGCTATGATAAGGACTTTTGGGGGAACTTCATTGGCGATCAGTTTGGTCGGGTAAACGTGGTGGAGGTTATGTGTAACACATTCTCTTGCTTTGATCAGACTATGTTAGTTAATGGAGTTGTTCCTTTGAAAGAAGAGGATAAATCGAAGAGAAGTGGGGGTGATGCTGTTAATGTATCCACATGGTCAGAGGATAGTGGTCAGTATCCTGTTCTTGCGGTGGATGGTCGCAAACTTGGAGATATTGATGACGAGGAGTTTGATATTCCTCCTCTGTTTGATGACACATAGTATGTTAGGGAAGAAATACCTGATCTGGAGTTTGAGGATGATGAGAAAGGTATATATGAGGGTAAAGTTTTTGCAAACAGAGAAGATTGCCAGATTGCATTAGCGATATATGCCATCAAAAACACTTTCCACTTTACTCAGACGACGACAAAGAAAGAGTCATTTGTAGTTAGTTTCTCTGGTGAGAGGTGTGACTAGAGGGTACTTGCTTGTGAAATGAAGGAGTCCGACTACTATGTGATATGAAAAGCAAATCTAGAACACACATGCCCAATTGAGACAAGAAACAACTATTTGAAGAAAGCGACATCGAAGGTGATTGCAGCTGTTTACAAAGCGAAGTATAGTGATCCTACAAAAACTCCGGCTCCTTTGGATCTCCAGCAGATGGTATTAGAGGAATTGAGGGTAGATGCATCTTACAGCAAATGTTGGAGGGCGAAGGGGAAGGCTCTGGAGGGCATATTTGGATCGGATGATGAGTCTTACGAGGATCTTCCTTGTTATGTGCATGTTTTAAAAGAAGCTAATCCAGGAACTGTTACTGATATTAAAACTGAAGTCATGGAAGACGAGAGAGAAAGGTTTCTTTATAAGTTTCTGGCTTTCGGGGCATCCATAGAAGGTTTTAAGAAGCTTAGGCGTGTTCTTGTTGTGGGTGGGACCCATTTGAATGGGAAATATAATGGTGTCCTTTTGACAGCAAGTGGACAAGATGTTAATTTCCAGGTTTTTCCTCTAGCGTTTGCTGTGGTTGACAGTGAAAATGACGATGCTTGGACGTGGTTTTTTGAGAAGTTGGAACGAATAATTGCGGATAGTAAGAGTTTGACCATAATTTCATATAGAAACAGCTCAATATACACTACAAAGAAGAGGGTGTTCCCGATGGCACATCATGGAGCTTGCATAGTACATCTAGCCAGGAATTTTAATGCGAAGTTTCATAATAAAGTACTTGCGCAACTTGTGACGAATGCAGCGTTCGCCAATAAGGTAACTGGTTACCAAGATATCTATAGACAAATCAAAGCGAAAAATGCCAACTGTGTCGCCTATTTGGATAAAATTGGAGCAGCTCACTGGAGTCGAGCTTATTTTCAAGGTAACCGCTACAATCTGATGACATCCAACATTGCAGAGTCTCTGAACAATGTGGTAGGGAAAGCTAGATCATGTCATATTTTTGAATTACTGAAGTACATTCATGCGATGTTAAGTAGGTGGTTTAGTGCTAGGCGCAAAATATCAGGGAAGCAGAGAGGGTTGACTACGCCTGAGGTGGATAAACAGATGCAGAAAAATGTGGTTGGTGTTAAAGGCAGCAAAGTTGGAACTATCTCCAGTTGGAGTTATGAAGTAGTCGGTTTACTTAACGGGAGGCACCATGTACTGCTTGATATGAAGCAGTGTTCTTGTAAGCTGTACGATAGATTGAAAATCCCATGTGGTCATGCATTGCTAGCATTGATACGCGAGGCATCCCTTCTGGGACTTTGGTGGCTGACTGTTACAAGACAGAAACATGGAGATGTACTTATGAAGGGGTAATTAATCCTGAGAAGAGTGATTTTGAAATACCGGATGAAATTAAGAACCGTGTTTTGTACCCTCCAAAGGCAAGACGACCAGCTGGTCGTCCAAAAGAGAGCAGGATTCCGTCTATTGGAGAGTTGCGTGTAAGTGTTTCTTGTTAGTGCAATGTTGTATTATATTTGTTTAAATGTGTTTGTTAGTAGATATAGCGTTATCGTAATGTTGTGGTTCGTGTATGCAGAAAAATGGAGACGTGAAAACAAAAGTGAATCATTGTGGTAGATGTGGACAGACCGGACACAATAGAACAAGTTGTTCGAACCTGTTGCCATAATGATGACCGAGGTTTGGTGGTGTTCGACGAACACTAATTTTGGGAGGCTGAATTGGCGTGAAGCTAGGAGGATTTGGAGCGGGTAGGATTGACATATATGTGTCCTTATATTTTTTGATGTAAAAGGGAACACATAATCTTGCAAGACTATGACGCGTAGTAAAGAAATTAGGTAATCCACAGATAATAGGTTTCGCGGATAAGGGTATATTTTGGTCTAAGAGTAGCATTCTATTGGAAGTGACTTCGGTATCTATTTTTTGCTTGTTTGGGAAGAATGTGAAATTACAATGGTTGTTTAGTGAAATTACTTCGGTATTGAAATGTTCATTTCGGATAAACGATATTCCCATATGTTATCCACAAAATGAATGGTATGTGTTCTCAAAACTCATCCATCCATTAGTCAGTGTCCATGAATTTAACATATTTGAATATAATGTGTATCCACGTGGATATAATGGGAAACATCACATGAATCAGTTTGTAACAAGGGAATATGGTTTAAGTGGATGTGTGATTTTCATTGTGTGGGTGCCATCCACGTCATAATGACCACACGAATAGTGATATATTTGATTAAAACAAGTTATACGAAATCATGTGTGATAATTTCGAAGGCACTAATCTGTAGTTAGCAACCATTGTGTGATACTTACGAAGGCATTAATATAAGGGGAAGGAATTCGGATATAAACCATATATATAAAGTAGATAGATCCATACATAAACCACACATGTGGTATATGAAATAAGTGCAACATTAGGAATCCATAGGAGTTTGTTGTTGTGGAGATGTAAATAAACTGCATAATGAAATTACATTCGGTATCCAAAAGATAGACAGTAGGAGACTGTACAACATCGGGGAACCTAACTCCCAGTTTACACCAGTCAATAAGAGGGAGAACTTTACACTGCGCGGCATCGGCATAGACAACAACTCTAGTCTGTTCTAATCTCTTGTGCTCTACTTCGAGGTCGAGAAGTTCTTGCCCCAAAATTTGGTTCAGCTGGGAAATTTGCGCGTCGATCAGTTCCACCTGATGCTTAAGAGCGGTAGCCTCCTCCTTCTTCTTCATATGGTCATGGAGCATATGTAGGATTGATGTGAAGCGATCCTTTGTTTCCGCCTCAACCACTGCTCTCGTTTTACTAAACGCCTCAAACATCATCTCTAGTGCTTCCTCTTCCCACTCAAAGTCGGAATTGAGTTTTGGTCGTTTACCGGAACCATACTCTTCAATGTCTTCCCACTCGGAATTGAATGGGCGACGTCTACTGGAACTCTCACCGGCCATATCGTGAATCTGAAAAAGAAAACAACCGAAACGAACATTAAAAGGCGTGTGGGTTTACAAAAAACGGATAAACTGAAGAGTAGTAGAGTTTGGTGATTGCATGATGAAGTCGGAGTAAAATTGCAGATGGTTTTTGATGTAGGAAGAACTGATGATATTCATAAGAGAATGATTGAATATTTATAGATGCTATCCTCGGGGAGAAGATTAAGAGAAGGGAAGAATCGAAACGGCACATTGAAGGTACAGTTAACGAGACGGCAAATTGAAACTGGAGGAACCAAACGATACAATGAACTTGCAATGTAACTAGACGAATAAAACGCGACAATGAAACTAGAAGAACGAAACGTTACATCTTTCCGGCACATGTGGTCGTGCTAACAAAGCCACATCTTCGTGTCCACGTATGAACCATCCATGAGTAATTGGTGGCAAAAAGCCCCACAGGTTTCTGTCCACACAAAAGAGTCCACATGGATAGTTTTATATTAGAATGACATAAGGTGAGCGCCACTATGTGGGATACCTGGTAAGGCATTCCACGTAGTAGTGTCCACCGTTAATATAAGAGCTATCCATTGGACTTATCTTGTTTATTCAGATTCTATATAAACAAAGTTTGTATGCGATAATAAAAAGTTATCGAAAATGGTCCCGACATACAAAATCGTATGTGAGAACTGTTCTCATGGTAAATGCTCCCACGGGGTTATAATATGACGAAGACATTTCCCTCTTCGTCACAGTGCTCGTACACGGTTGAGTGACCGCGAACCAACGGATGTCCCAATCATGGAACCTCTTGTTCGACTGAATCCGGAGGTTTGGTTTTCTGGATTTTATACTTAGTTTTTGTTTCAGTGATTATATAGATCTGGGATTTTGATTTAGTGCCCTTGTTATCACTTCTATAGATTTCTACACCTAAAGATCTTTACATCCCTCCACCTATTCTGGCAAAAATAGTGAGTCTGGTAGCTCAGGACGGAATTAAACATTTGACGAACTGGGTTATAGCTGGCCGGGTCGGTAGAGTAGCAGTTCACTCGTTGGAAACACTTTCCTCAGTAAGATTGGATCGCAACTCAAATTTTGTGAAATGGTCAAGACCCTGGTCGCTGTACTACGATTTTTTTGGTTGGTGTCTTTATGCGAAGAATCCTTATGCATTGTATGTGAAGAGCTTATTCTTAGCTTTTCGATGCGGTCATTTGAAAGAGTCAATTGCATTGGTGAGTACAATAAAACATGTGTACCCAGTTGCTGAGTTGTTGTGGATAATGTTGAAAACCTGCGAAGGAACGTTGGATATGGATTTTTACTAGGGGTACAAGAAGAAGTCTCGTTTTGGTGATGTTGATATGCTGGCTGACTCCCTAATGTACCACATCCACAAGATGCGGCCTAAGCGATGGGGGACTTATTCTGGTACTTGGAAGTTTGAAGATGTGCCAAAGTGCAGTCTTGAACACGAGGCGCTGCAAGAATTCAATGGGGAGAGGTGTATCGATTGTATCTTTTTCTTACTATCTAGAGATATAATGCTTTTGTCTTAGTATTATTATTTGGTACTTTTTGTAATTTAATTCGAACAAACGACTGTGGTGGAATGGAATATTGGGTTAGATGTGCTTAGCTCTTGATGTAAGCACTGCACACTTATGATAAGCGAGTTAGAATTTGCTATGTAAGGATAACAACGAGTAGAACCATAAATAAATGGATTCTTAATTTATTGGTGTCCACGTGGATGATCAAAAATTTATCCAAGTCTAACCGAGAATTGCATAATAAGCAGGCAACAAAAGGATCATCTGTAAACATTTATGTCGGTAAATAGTTTTGTCGATGTGTCGAGTTAGTATGGGTCTTGTCTTACATGTTTTCAACATCATGTAGATAAAGTAGATAGCACAACTTTGTTGGAAATCTTTTTTAAAAAAAACGTAGGTAGTACAACCTATTTATCAGGATGACATATATGTCCAACAGATATCGAAGGGTTTAAAAGTTGGGATATGTGGGTTCTCTTTAATTGAGGTAGATTTTGACAATACTTTTGATGCGAGTATGAAAATTAGAAGTTTAGGAATTACTTTTGATGCCTAGAAATTCCCACTTGTCGACATAGTGTTGTATACCTACTGATCCATCTAGGTAAATGGGTCCACGATTATGTATCGTCCATACCAAACCATTGGACTATAAATATGTCGTTAGTGGAACTAAGTGGCATAATGCGAGATATATTTGGGGTTAGACTCAACATGTAACCACGTGGTTGGGTGTTTGTGGATTCAATTGGGACTGTATCATTGTTTGTAGGTTTTCTAACACGCAAAAGCTTACAATCCACATATGTATGACCATATGGATTCCATCAACATAATGTGGGATACATAATGAACCATCCACGTACTTGTGTCCACAATTATGTAGAGTTGAATAAAAATCCATTGGAGTATGTTTTCGTGGGTGTGGGAAATACGTGTAAAATGAAACCACATGGTCAGGTATTTGTGGATGGATGAGGGGATATGTAAAATTATTTGTGAGTATGGGTGTTAAAAACAGAGGTTGCTAACCACATAGGTTTTGACATGTCGCAATTAACCGATGGGAAAATACCCCAACAGCAATTAACTGAGGAAAAATATGAATTATAAAGGTTATAAATAAGAAATTTCAGGATAAGAAAGTTGAGGATAATATCTCTAATATATAAGAGACATACAACCGGAATACACAAGCTAGAGATAAGGACATTATATCTCTGGATAGGTATAGTAGATACACTCCATGCATCTCTCCCGATTGTATTCACCAAGCATGTCGTGTTGCCACCAGCATTCTGGGAAATCTTCAACACGCCAAGTTTTCTCGTAGGACCTTTTTTTTTTTTAGGTCCAATGATGTAGATGTGGTACATCAAAGAGTCCGACATTTTGTTTGCTTGACCAAAGCCGTACTTCTTACTGAAGTTCCATATCAAGAGTCCCAGCACAGGAATTCAACATTACGCACAATAATTCAGCCACTGTGTACACAATCTTAACCGTACCGAGCAAATCTATTGCCTCTTTCAATTGAAGGCATTGAAACGCAAGGAACAAGCTTTTTACATACAAATTATACGGATTATCCTCGTATAGGCACCATCCGAAGAAATCATAGTAGACATGTGTAGGCCTTGACCATTTGACAAACTCGGGATCACGATCCAACCTGACAAAAGAGAATGTTTCCGGAGACAAAGTAGCTACTCTCCCCGCGCGACCAGCCAGGATCCAGTTTTTCAGCGCCATCGGGCCTTCCTGAGATACCAAACTCACTATTTTGGCAAGTATAGGGGCTGGAATGTGCAGATCTTTTCAGGGAGGCTCCTTTATATTTATCCGGAGGTAGTATCGAGAAAAAAATTTAATATATAACATACCGATTCGCAGATCTGAAATTGTAATTGTAAAACGAAACTATAAATTAAGTTGAGCAATAGACTAGCGGATTGACTCCGGTTCGGGTTCACGATCACTCCTTCGTGTCAAAGCACTATGCGGGAGAGGGTAATGTTTGGTCGTTGTCAAAGGTGTAGGAGGAGGGCCGTTATTTGTTGAAGAACCATGTTTCCCCTTTCTTTGTGTTCTCTCGGGGAACAACCCGTTTATAAAGCAAACTTTCAAACAGTCATCAAATAATCCACATGGATATAGTTGGTAGAATGAGGTTGAGCTAAGTTCAGTCCACATGGATACAGTATGATGCCTTTAGTGTAACGAATACTTAAGTAGCCCTAACTATAAATGTCACCATATATAAAGGTTATGAACCTCTGAAAGGCAAAGACACTGTTGTGGATCTAAAATAACCTGTTGTTGCTGATGGACAATACTCATCGACATGAAGTGACCGTAAGTGTTAGATTCAGGGGCGGATCTAGTTGTATGAGGGGTGGGGCAAGTGCCCCATACTCATTTTCTTAATTCTTGTAAATATTAGCTAATTTGTGTGGTATATCTATCAAAATCAAGAAATTTTTTCAGTTTCTTAAGGTCGTGCCCCTGGTAAAAATGCTAAGTTGTGTAGTATATTTATTAACATCAACAAAAATATCATTTCTTTAAGATTGTGCCCCATATAAAAATGACTTCTGCATCTGCCACTGGTTAGATTCGTTTTATTTCATATCATAGTTGACTTGATTTAAGACTACCAATCATGTAACTTAATGACAGTTTGACAATCTCCACAATGATTTGCAGGTCGCATCCAATACCGAGTTGCACATGCCATCCGAGGTGCTTGCAAAAGTTGCCTCTTATTTGGGTGAAGAAGGTGTGAATGCGTTGAAGAACTTGTTAATTGCAGGTAACCAAGGAGTGGATGTTGTATACTCTAAGGAATGTCTCTCAACCGTCCGACTTGACAAGTCGGAAGATATCTTGTGGTGGTCAAATAAACAGTCGAGCTACTATTGCTTCTTCTCCAAATGTCTAGAAAAAGACAATCCGTACGCAGTGTGGGTGAATAATAACACTTGCTTATGCAGATTTGTTTGTGGCTGATATAGTTATCAAAGTTGGGCCCTCGCATATGTAGATGTGTGATCTACTGATATAGGTGCATTCATGGCCCTCGATCAATTATCACAGCCAAAGACGAAGTGTCGACTGGGTCATCCTAGATATCCACGGTGAAACTGTTACTTTGTTTGTTATGATGTAAAAAAAGTCTGTTGAAGTGTAGACTCGGTTGTCCCCAATATCCCCATTGTTGTTCGACTCCTTCGTGTCATCTTTGATGAACAAAAGTCTGTTGTTAATTTGTTAGATTTGAAAGACACCACACTTACATTAAGGTTCTATTATTTGGTGAGAATAACGTTATCCTTAAAACTATAGTAGCAACAAGTAACCACGTGGTTGGGTTTTTGTGGATCAATTGGGACTGTATCATTATTTGTTGGTATTGTTACGAGTCAAAGGTTGCAATCCACGTATGTATGACCATATGTATTCCATCGACATTGTGTGGAATACATAATGAACCATCCAAGTACTTGTGTCCACGATTATGTAGATTTGCATACAAATCCATTGGCGTAGGTTTTCGTGGGTGTGGGAATGACTTGACAAATGAAACCACGTGGTCAGGTTTTTGTGGATGAAACGTAAACCTGGTTTTTGTGTCCATGTCTTTGTGGGAGTAACGATTATGTAGAGTTGCAGTGAAACGAAATTCGTTTTGGTTTCGCCATATATTCAATGTATTGTGCTTGAAAGGTTTAGGGTTTATGATTTTCTGATTAAAGGGTTAGGGTTTAGGGTTTAGGGTTTAGGGGTTAGGGTTTGACGATATAGGGGTTAGGGTTTGACAATTTAGGGTTTAGGGGTTAGGGTTTGACAATATAGGGGTTAGGGTTTATGGTGTAGGGTTGTATTATATACTGTTTAGATTGATGGTTGAGGTTTAGGGGTTGAGATTTCTGTTAATTCATGTCTTTGATAATAGTAACATTATATATATGTTTACCAACGCAAAACCAAATACATGTTACAATAAGACCAAATGTATATGTATAGTAATTGACTCCCACATTCGCAAACATTGATTTGTAGCTTTGTAGATAAGGTTATACTTCGTCGGATTAAAAATTGGTTTACCAAAAGACATTTGTATATGTGTAGTATGACAACTTAGCTATCCAGAGTCTGATTAGGTAAAAATGTGTGTCCAAAAATGTGTGTCCACATGGTTAGGTCGTTGAAAAAACAGTTTTACCCTTTTGATACGATTCTAGTATCCACGTGGATACAATTCTAGTATCTAAGAAAGTGGATACGATTCTAGTATCCATGTGGACAAGTGATTAATTAAAAACGTAGGTGGAAAATGTTAAGAACATCAAATAGGTTTATGGTACAAGTACAGGTAGGATACAAACATAAAGATAGGAAATCTTAAAAAGGTTTCTGAAAGTTTGAAACTAATCATAGATGGGTACAACATATTCCTTATAGCTTTCCAACGCGTATTGAGCCCTGATATCATTGACGATTTTGTCGGTGATCTTTGACATGAGTTCTGGACCAAATCCCGTAGCGACGATTTCTAGGAATTTCATGGCAAGCGGACCACAATCACCAGTTCCCTCATTGACGTAAACATCTTGGACCCTCGACCAAGTGAATGGAGTGAATCCATGTTCCTGGGTTGAAGGCGGTGTGCAAAGTTTATAAATAAGGTACCACAGCTGCTCTGTGAACGGGGCTATATGTTGGGCGACCTTATCATCGTCGTATAGAGTGACATTAGGATCGAGGATTTCTATGCTCCATTTGGGGAGATTGATAACTAAACCAACCCAATGAGAATCGTCCCAAATCATTGGAATATATAACATGCTCTAATCCACAAACCACTCTGATGGAGCGCCATATGTTTTACGTTTTAACTTTTCATCCCACTTGACTCTGGACTTAATTTTGGCTCAACAGAAGGAAGCATATTTCCCTTGCAAGTAGTTCCCAAGCCAGGGGGGAAAGGAACAGAGATAGCTCAATAGAGAGGACATGATTATGCTTTTTCTTGAGTAAATCCACTAAAACCTCCATATGCTGAGAACAGAGGATGAAAATGTGTAAGTAATCAAGAAACTAAAACATTATGCAGAAGTTGCTGGATAGAAAATTTTTACCAAAGTACTAACCCAATTCTTAGGCTTGGACAGTTGTTTAAAAAATAAGTTGTCAATTGGGTAACCACATTTGGTAATGTGTAATCTGGAAGTTTTGAATAGGGTATCCACAGTTAGTTCCTTGATCTGATATTGTTTGAACAAAGGGAAAATTACATAATAGGATGTGTAGAAAATTACGTGTTTGGGCATTATTTCAGTGTTTTTTTCATGAGAGCTGCTAAATCTTTGTCGACACTGAGTAGAGGCTCAGGAAGATGGGACGGTGGACAGGTAGGTGACCGCATAAGAGCCGAGATAAGGGCCACTTCTGCGTCCGAGAGAACACTCGTTTGTGTAGGTCAGGCTGGCGAAGAATCACTGAGAGCAACATGGTATGGGGGAGTAGCATTGCTCTTTGAAGTGAAATGGTGGACTGTTTTTAGCAAACTATTAGGCAGTGAGGCAAAGTAAATAAGGGTGCAATACCTTTGTGTCTTCGCTGTCAGATTCGTTGCTCTGAAGAGGGGACTGACGCCCAGAATCCTAAAGAAACAAACTATGAGGGGAAATAGGGAAAGAAAACAAATTGTTAGGTAGGTAAGATGTATCCGCAGTACCTCAAGGGGACAAGCACTGTCAATGCCCACATTAGTGTCTTGCAAGAAGGACGTAGGGAAATGATGATGTTTATGTGGACACCGAATGCACGCAATCGGTACATCCATTATTTTATAATCAAATGGATATGTAGATCGAGACTTGTCCATGTGGAGAGGTATAAAACTTCACACCAAATTGACATAATTGCTTACCTCGATCCAACATATGGCTAAAGGTGGGGGAGTGGGTTCCAACACATTAGCAGTGTCGATTCCCTGCATCATTATCATCAAGCGACTGGGTAGTCAAATATACTTGATGATAGAGACATAGTCGGTCAGTATGTTAAGGGGATTTGGTAAATAAATACCTCAATACCATCAGATGGTGTACCGGCAAAGACAGGACTGGATGGAGGTAATTCAGGATTGAGATTAGAGTTCCCTATAAATCCCTGTAACAAGCTGGTGTAAGGTTGTAGGGGTTGTGGAGATATATGGTCAGCGGAGTTGACTTGGTTCAGGTCAAAATCTGAAAAATCATGTTTAAAGAAATGTGTCCACATGGACAGTGTAAGTTTGGCACCGGTTACACAATTAGATTGTGAAGCCGGGAAGATATTGGGAGTGTATCGATTGGTCATCGAAGGGAGAAGGTTTGGTGACAGTTTCATATACCAGGGATTGCTGTTATTGAAAAGTCATTTGAGTAACAAAGTGTGTCTAGCCTTAGTCTCGGTGTCATAAATGGGCTTGAGGCAAGAGTCCTGATCGGATTTACGTGAAACATCCGGCACAACATCTTTAATAGCGGACGGGTTTCCAACAAAAGCTTCCTGTATATTTGATTAACATGGTTCAATATACAAACAAAGATGCTAGAAACAGAACCGTCGAACACAACTACATACCGGTGTCCCAAACGGGTGGACATAGTGTTCCCAGTCGTGCGCGTTATAAAGGATATCATCAGGAGATGTGACTGCTTTGGTAGGAGACTGTTGAGGAGTTGTGGGTGGTGTTCAGACAGTGACATTCTCTCCAGCGTTCTCTGCAGGAATCTCTAGACCAAAATTAAACACCTGGTCTGCAACAGAAGAAGGCGATGAATCCTTACGAGTGGTGGGAGTAACAAATGCAGGCCTCCTAATGGTGCGCCGTAGTGGTAGACTTAACTGCCTACGGAATCAGAGGGTGTCAATCTGAGCCTGAAGTTTCCTGTTCTCAGGCATGCAAACGGAAGGTCTTCTGTTGTAACGTCTCGGTGAAACACTTCAAGGGGTCCGTTGGTTTGTGAACATTGCCCTGCCGTTTAAGTCTTTTAGCCACTGGTTTGGATTGGGATTTAAAATCAGGTCTCATAGTTGAAATAGTCTTCAAGAATGATTCTCTGCTCCAAGGAAATGCTAGGAAGGAGTCTATGTCTTCAAGCATCTGAACATACTTCCAAGTTGGTTTATGCGTTTGGTTGGAGGTTATGAGTACACCATTGACTATGAGAAGCAACACAAGCTGAAGCTTCCGATCTAGATCCTTGATAGTAGGGTCTTCAAATGTATGGTGGACATCAGCTAGGGTGGCCTTACGATCTTCCCCAATCAACTTGTCCCAATAACATTCATCATCAGAGTCGGGAGCAGGTTCGTCTTCAGGGTCGTAATCTTCCGGAAATTCACCACATGGAAGGCCAGTTACAACACCAAATTCAACTAAAGAAAATCTGAGAGGGTATCCACCGAAAAAAATCCACATCTCGTACTTCTTTTTGGACAAAACCTGCCTACAAAGCAGAGCGTGGAGTAATTTGCAAGAGATAGGAGACTCACTAATACAAAGCCTGAATAAAGCACCCAGACTTGAACTAAGATTCCGATCGAATTGAGGAGTGCCTTTGAGGACCTTGTAAATGGCGGTCAGGATATCTGGTCGTGAGTAAACATTCAACCGAGCGTCGGGATAACGGTCAGTTGCGAACAGACGACGAGGGAACAGATCATCCCACTCGGAAGAATTATCACCAACAGTGCTCGATGAGGGGTCATCGACCGACGATTTGGATATACGACGGCGGGTCTCTGTCATCTCTGCGAATGAGGTTGCCAGCGAGAAATTAAAGGGAAAACGGAACAAAATGCAAGTAATCGGATAGAAGGAATGATTGGAGAGATTCAAGGGTTTGAGATTTTGCGGAACTGAAAATTAGGGTTTGTTCGAATTGGTGATTTAGGGTTTAGGGAATTTTCGATTTTGGGTTTTTACTGTGGGTTCATTAGTAAATAAAAACTAGTGATAAGAGATGGAATAGAGATTGGTAAGTAAAGTTTGATAGAATAGAAATTGTTTGTGTTTGTTTAGTCTGAGGGGTAAGTTGTAATTTTACAGAAAGAAAGTATAGTGGTAGTAGAAAGTGGGTGTGAATGTTAATACTTTTGGAGAAAGTGAGTGTGGGTGCAAAACTCCTTGAGAAACTTTTAACCTCCATCAAGTGAAAATTATGGGCTTGTGATAATGTATTTGAGAAACTTTTAACCTCCATCAAGTGAAAATCATGGGCTTGTGATAATGTATTTGAGAAACTTCTTCCACATCCAAGACCCCTTGCTTGTGGATTCCATATGATCTAATTAACCCAAAGAAAATTTGTACTTGAGACTATTTTCCATACTAGCTTGAAACAACTCACTTTGTAAACCTCCATAATCATTTATAACTCTAGTCCACCTTTCATGCTTAGGTATACAAACATCCTTTTCCATGCCATTTTATTTTTCCACACATTAAGATCATGACGTGACCAAATAAACGCTGCAAAAAATCTTTCTACTACATGGACACAAGCACTTAGCAATTAAAAAGCTGAAATCCGAGAGTTTGTTAAACTTGCAATCGCCAAACTAAGTAGCACCACTCTCCCTGCAAATGACAAGAATCTATTTTTTTCAAAAGCCATTTTGGTTTCTGATAACCAAAGTCATTCTCTTAGTAAGCAGGGGAAGCCTCAGACAATTCAATCGTGAATATTAAAAACTAAAAACCTTGCAACTAATGAAATTATATAATTGATAAATAACACTATTTTGAGTTATATGAATCATCACCTAATTTTAATAAGGGTAATATTAGTAGATACCACAAATATTGAGTAAAATAAAGAAAATACCACAACAACATTTTTTTTAGGAAAATACCATAAGGCTCACGTTTTTTTGGAGTAAAAAGACATAAATATCTTCTTTTTTTGTTTTAGTGTTAGATAGAAAGAGTGAAAGATTTGGTTAGATTTTTTAAAATAGCATGTAATATTTATATTTTACATGTTATATTGAACTAAATAGCGTTAAATTGTAAACCAAAACCAACATATAATTTCGTTCTAATTGTAAAATCTAAACCCTAACCATCTCATTTGTGAACCCAAACCGACATATAATTTCGTTCTAATTGAAAAATCTAAACCTTAACCGTCTCATTTGTGAACTCAGACTGACATATAATTTTGTTCTAATTGTAAAATCTATACCCGAACCATCTCATTTGTGAACTCAAACCGACATAAAATTTTGTTCTAATTGTAAAATCTAAACCCTAACCATTTTATTTGTGAACCCAAACCGACATATAATTTCGTTCTATAAAAAAATAACAAGATACTAGATTTTACCCCGTGGTACACCACGGTCTATTATTTTGTTGATATGATACTGTAAAATAGTTTAGAAGTGCTTGTAATCGATGGTGAATTGCATCTATATATATACTGTTAGCGGTAGTAGGTAGGATTTTGTACAAACTCTTGATTCGCAAGTTATGAATATATATTTTACGATTTGGTTAGTTATGATTTATGAATGAATGATATGACATATTCTTATTATGATTCTCAATTAATATTATTGGATTAATAGTGTACATATAAAACTAATAAGATTTTACCAAATATGTAATCGTTTAATAAACACAAATTAGATATTTCTTAATATGTATTTATTTTGAATTAGTTGTTATATTATAGGGATGTGATTAAGAAGATGTGATTACATAATTTGTGTTATCAATTTTTTTTGTTAAACTCGATCCTAGAAATTCGGCATACAAATTAGATCTTTTCTAAGATACAATGGACAATAATTGGCAATAAGTGGCATTAATTCGATGTGAATAAATATGCTATTGATTAAAAATGGGCCCAAAATATTCGGAAATCTTAAGGAGGATCCGGATAATTGAATCGGTTATAATTTTAGTTAAAAACCCCGACCCGGAGTTGGTAAAAAGTGATGGCATCCTATTGTACTCCAAAAATGTATTCCGAACTCTATATGTGGATATATTTGTTTGGTTACAAATATAGTAAGACAATTTTTAAAATATATATCCGTTTATAAAAATTCAAACCCCATCATTGTGTTTGATATTAGGAAATTAATATTATCAAATAAAGAAATAATTGTGTTTGATTGTAAGAATTGTAGAGAATTTAGTGTGGATTTGTTTGGATACAAAGATAAGAGAAAGTGGCACAAAAATGTACTCTAAAAATGTTAAGATAGATTTAAACAAATAACATGTAATATATGAAATAGGTAGAGTGTAATTGTATTTGAAGAGAGAGAATACTCTCTCACAACCACTGTACAATTGTGGTATTTTCTTAATTATGTTCTGTTTTTTGTGCTATCTACTGTATATTCCATTTTAATAAACTACTTCATCCATAAATTATTTTGTTATTAAATAACTTCTTTGCATTTTACAGAGAAAAATATTGTAAAAATACACTAAATTTATTTTTGATTTCCACAAAACTACATACACAAACTTTGTTGCATATCCAGAAAATATACAAATACTATTTTTAACTCACTTTGCTACTCAAAGTCTGAGCTGTATATTCAGTTTATTACATATACAAAATGTATATTAATCAGATTCAAAATCCTAATCCTTTTCTTTACCTCGAGGTTGAAAAAATTTGAGTTACTGAGTTAACAAATATGTCGAATTGAATTTTTTCTTTCCAATTTAATAGGAAGAAATTTTTTTATTAAACAAATTCTTGTCCTTTTACGAAAACAATTTTTTTTTTTTCAACAAAAAGTTATATTAGGAAAAATATTCTGAAAAAGATGTGCTACGTCATCAGTAGTTCTTGTCACGGTGAGGCTCTCTTCTACGTGGCACAACCCCTACCGGAACCTCTCTCTCTCACTATTTTCCAATCGACGAATTTGACATAACTCTCCTGCACCATTTGCTAAATCTAACACATCTCTTCTCCATCAACACAGGAACTCGAATCGAATCAATATCTTCCAACTCACGGAAATGTTTCTCTTAAAGGTACGTCCGTTTTTTTACTTGTCCTCGGAACCACTCATTTCCCTATAGCTTGTTTTGTTTCTGTCTAGCCAGTGTCGGAATGACAACTTTTGTCTGATTTTGATCTGTAGACATGGAGATCAACCGCTTTTGGGGTTTTTGGCTATATGAACTTCACCAAGAATGGTCTCTTGTAAGTTGTTGTTTCTACATTTTTTTATCCTGTGGAGATGAAAAGTTTTGATTTTTATGGATTTTGAGAAGTATGTATATGATTGTGTGGATTAATATAAGTGAAGGTTTTAGAATGTGTGGAAAGATTCAAAAATTGAATTAGTAACTTGAGGAACTCTATTATGGAGAAGTGATTGATGTACTTGTTGTGATTTTTTTTGGTAGAGAGCATTCGAAGAAGTTCAAACCTGAAGATATGCAGATACAAATTGAAGGAAAGAATTGTGTGGTTACTGGAGCTAACTCTGGTATTGGTTTTGCTGCTGCAGAGGGTCTTGCTTCACGGTAAGGTTTCTTTCTTATATAATTGAAAGAACCAAATTGTATAGACTTGTGTCGAATAGTCTTTTGAGTTTGTTTGCTATTTCCAAAGTATAGTTGAAAGCTCGAAGCTGAATGCTATCCAAATTTATATTGTCCGCTTACTCTTTTTTTTTTAGTGGAGCAACTGTTTACATGGTGTGCCGGAACAAGGAAAGAGGAGAAGAGGCTCTTTCTAAGATTCAGAACTCAACAGGAAACCAAAATGTGTACCTTGAAGTATGTTATCATCTTCTTTAAAATTCATTTTTGTAAGTTCTATAATTTTTTTTATATGCATAATATATATCAGATTCATTTTCGTAGGTGTGTGATTTGTCTTCCATTAAAGAAATAAAGTCCTTTGCTTCGAGTTTCGCTTCCAAGGATGTTCCGGTTCATGTGCTGGTATGTTTTCGTTTCCTACTTCCTAGAAAAACATTTTAATAAAACTCTACAGTCTAGAACATTTTTGAATCTGATTGTCAAATTTTTTAGGTGAATAATGCTGGTTTGCTTGAGAACAAACGTACTACTACACCTGAAGGGTTGGTCTCAGTTATCTTTCTTGAGCATTCCAATATCATTTGATCTTCTATTTCATACCCTTATGCTCATCTGTTGTATCAGATTCGAGTTAAGCTTCGCGGTGAATGTACTCGGGACATATACAGTGACAGAGTTGATGCTTCCACTGTTGGAGAAAGCAACACCAGACGCCAAAGTCATCACAGTTTCCTCTGGTGGAATGTACACTTCGCCACTTACAACAGATCTCCAGGTAACTCAATCTGCAGGACAGTATATATCATCTTCAACAGTTGATTATGTTCAATTGCTTCCTCTTCAAAACTGTTTGAACCACTTATATATCAGATCTACATATAATGCTTCTGCAGTTTAATGGTGAAAAGTTCGATGGAGTGGAACAATATGCACGGAGCAAAAGAATCCAGGTCTGTAAAATCAGAATCAACTAGTCAAAATCTGAAACTTATTTTTTTTCAGTTTTCTGATTTCGTTTGTGTCAAAATGATTAGGTGGCTCTAACAGAAAAATGGGCTGATAAGTATAAGAACAAAGGCATAGGGTTCTACTCAATGCACCCTGGATGGGCTGAGACACCTGGTGTTGCCAAGAGTTTGCCAAGTTTCAGTGAATCGTAAGATAACTCTCCTAAAGAAAACATCTTTTATGCTTAAAGCAAACATCTTTTTTTTGTACTAAAGAATGTTTTAAACTTGTGTGAATCAGGTTCGCAGGTAAGCTTAGGACAAGTGAACAAGGAGCAGACACAATTGTTTGGTTAGCACTGCAGCCAAAAGAAAAGCTGGTCTCTGGTGCATTCTATTTCGATAGAGCTGAAGCACCAAAACATCTAAAGCTTGCAGGTACAAGCAAGTCTCATGACCTTATAGACTCAGTCATTGATACCGTGCATTCCATGGCAGCTCTGGATTCTTAGATCACCATCCTCAACATGGTTTTTTCTCGAAAATAAATTGCGATTGCATGTAAATGTAGCACTGGAATTATTATTGTGCTGAGTATTGATAACGTTCACTCATTCATTACATAGTATCAGAAAACAAGAATACACAGTTATCTAGCTTTGGCACATAGCTATATTACAGATCCATCATCGGTTTTGTATAGCGTTATTCGCAAAGAGTAAACAGTAAAGTAAACGGAGAGTTATTACTTATGAGGATGGGTAGAAAGATAAAAGCTGGGGCTTTCGTAGCCAATACTGTTTGAATCTCTGCCTTGAATACTCGATATAATCAAACTTAATCTTGTTCACATACCCCTGCACACAATCACATTAGCACACAATCATAAGCTTCTGTTGTTGTTATCATCTAAACTAATGAAAGAGAGAGAATGAGCTTACAGATATGATTCCCCATAATCCCCAGAAGAGATGGCTTGCCAATGTATACTTCTCAGTCTCATCCAAGAGTTGTTCTATGTCTTCTTCTCTTGGCTCTTCACCTGAAGAGGTGAGGTAGTTGCAGATGAATCTCCTCCTTTCTTCTTCACCTGCAATTCCCAAACCATGAATTTTAAACCCTACTTCTCTCAATGGTAAACTATTATTTAGTTAACTACTGTACCTGGATATAGAGTGTAGTCCAAGATATGAGGAGTGTCAGAATGGTAATTTGCCACCATCTCACAGAAGTGATTTGCTATGTCGTAAGCAATTGGGTTATAACTTGCATACTCATAATCCTGTACAAAATCCAAAAGTCTCATAAACTATAATAGACAGATAAATGAGAAGTCTCATGTTCATCAATGTGTGTGATGATATTGTTTTACCTCGACTTAGTGCAACAGTAAAAATTGGGTTTTTAACTTTTTTTCCCCCATTCTGAAAAAAGGAAAAAAGGTTAAGAACAGTTGTGCTTATGAGTAAGAGACTTACAATGATAGTAATGGCATTGGTTTCTTCATCAATCATGATGTTACCACACTGCAAATCATTGTGACAGAACCCAATCTCTTGTTCATTGTTCACTTCTTGTTCCAGCGAGTTGATTTCATCTTCAATGTTATCTAGGCCAAACTCTGTTGAATGTTCATTTGAACACAGATTCTTGGCTTGTCCAACCCAAGTCCTGTCATTTCAATGCTCCAATTGATATACATACTTTCATCTAATAAAAACATTTAGTGCTTGAGGTAAACTTATAATATTACAGTTTCTATACCTCATCCTGTCCCAGATGAGAACAGTTCTATCTCCAGGGATGTGTATGCTGTGGAATCCTCTTAGCTTAGATGCAACCAGACCTGATATGTTCGGATCACGTAGATCGGTTGCTGATAGTGTCTGATCCAAAGTTACAAGATTCAAGAATTAATACTGTGTCAATCTTTTAATGGAAAGAGGCCAACACAGGAATTTGCTGATGAATCTAATGCAAGCACATTTTGAAAAGGGACAAAAAAAATTCTAATTCCTATATGTGATAATGTTACACAAGCTAAACCCGAACCAATTAGATGAAGATAAGGTTTGCGCTGGAGTCTGGACCAGAATTGTGCCAGAAAAAGAATCCGAAATTAAACCAAGTAAAACATAAACCAATTTGGCTTCACTAATTGTACATATCGAACAGAGCAAACCTGAAGAAAAATAACCAGATTAAACCTCAGTTCTTTAAAAATAGGCCAAACTTTTCCTGTAAATGGTAAACCAATTATTTTAGTGGTAAGGTTTGCTCAATCTATAGTCTAACTTAACCTGAATCTGATCAAACCAAATTCGAAAAATGAACCAAAGATATGTATACTTTATTCGGTTTCATTTTTTTCATAATCCAATAAACAAAAATGAACCGCACCGTAAGAAAAACCAAACATGAAAATCACTCAATTCTTTTCTATATAAAAACGAATTTATACCGAAATATTAAACCGAAAACCAACTGGTATTTGGTTTCAATCCGGTCTCTTCATAAACCAAAATGGTGAGAAAACTTAAAAATCCACAGCCAAAAACTAAATATGTACAGAACTGGTCAAAGTAGTAATTTTTCTTTTTTCTTTTTATAGCATCTTGGAAAATAAATAAAAATGAAAGAATAAAAAATTTACCCGGGCATGAATAAACTCTTCGACTCTACCGCCGGGGAAGCGTCCAAGAAGCGTAGGTCCATGGCCCTGACGAGCTACAAACTCAAAGGTTCGAATCTCATCGTCTCTGTTAAAAAAAACATCAACACCTTCGCCATAGACACGAACAAGGAGCTTCCTACTTCCAAATTTTGTTTCTTTTCTCGGCCAACTCACCATGAAAACTTCGTTAGTCATCGCTCCTTTCATCGGCTTCACTTCAAGACTCTCGAAATCCTCAACTACATCTCCCCATTTTGTGGAAAGCTTTTCAAGAATCTTCCTTAGCTCGTCTGGTGATGAGCTTGGGATCAATCCAAAGATTCCTATCGCCATCTAGGAGGGGGGAAAATTCTCTGTTTCTTGCAATAGAACTACTCTGTTTCTTGAAACAGAAGTACTTAGTTTTTGATATTGATAGATCAAGAAGTCTTCGGTATGATCAAACTTAGCAAGAAGAAGAAGAGCCTATTTTACCAAGAGAGTTGCAGATGATCTTGGAAAAAAAAAGGTGTTGGGGAATCTTGAAATCGGAGAAAGAAAATATCTATGTATTTTTGGTTATTGTTGGAGAGAAGTCTTGGTTAGAAGGAAAGACAAATTGCATGGTGAATGAGAGAGGTGTTGAAAGAGAGTATTTATGGACTTTTATCTTTACACAAGAAAGGGAAGAAAGATCTATTTCATTGTCTTGGTGGGTTCGATTTGAGAGGATCATGACAAATAAAAATAAAATAAAATAAAAGGGTATTATTTTGTAGAATTGTGAATATTAAAATAAACTCAAGAAATCTAGCAGACAAGATATATAACAAGTAATTGAGAAACAGAAACTATTGTTTGTTTAGGTAAAAAGGATAGATAAGTTTGGAGTGGTAGTATTAGTAATTGATTCTGAATATAGAATATGCATATTTTATTATGTTGTTATTATTAAATCATTTGTTATTTTTCAACAAGATATATTGATTTTTTTTTATAAAATATAGAAATCCATAGCAGTAGTTCAAAACATACAAATTTCTTGTTATGTGAAACCCGTTTTGCGTTCTGTTAAAACAATAAATAAATTCTATTAAAAATAATGACTTCTCAACGAGAGCATGTTTGTAAAACATTTAGATCGACAACAACAAAAGTCTATTAAAGTTTTAATGTCATTCTTTCCAACATTTTCTTAGACACAATTGCATAAGTTTGCTAAAACAAAATACTTTAATTTATCAACAACATTGCATTATGCGGGTTAGAATTTGCATGATAATATATATAATGACGATACTAACACAAACTAAACGTTATATATCCTAATCAGATTTATAAAGATCTATGAATCCAACATAGTTATGTGTGATCATACCAACAATAATACACCAAAATTCCATATCAGTCAAGTGTGTTTGGATGGAATTGGAAAACAATACATGGTTAGAAGATGATAAGACCAAAACATATAGGTGCATGATTTACCCGCAAAAGGTACCAATCAACATAGTTAATGCCATGGCATTTACATTATAGACATTATTGGACCAGTTGGGGCCAAAATAAAAATGTAATAGTATATCATCTTACCATGATTAGACAATGACACTTTCAAAGAGTACTAGAAAGCATTTTGAAGACTTTTTGAACTTGTAAAAAAGAGATACAGAAACAGACATATATTAAATCGAGATCGCTTTACGTCCATGTCCATGATATTTTTACCAATATCATAATGATTTATACTATTTTTTAACTACCCTAATCAGTTTTGCTTGTTTCTTTTTGGTTTAAACTCTACTCATACTTCTTGGTATCATATATGACTCTTGTTTTAGAAATTGTTAGGAGCTAATCGCGCGGTCACCATGGACCTAACACCTAACAAGAAAATAAGAGATTAAACAAAAATTAATCAGGATTAGTTTTAGGATTATTTTATTAAATTAATAATAAAGTAAAAATATATAGTACTATATATATTTATAATTCTATTACTACTAAAAAAATCAAATAAAATATAAAACTATAGTATTGTCCTTAAAATTATGGTAAACACATAAAAATATAATCTTAAATAAAATTTTATGATTTTTATCAAAAGTTTGTACATTAGTTATTGTAAACATCGAAAACTCTTAATTTAAATATCTAATTAATAAAAAAAATATTTGATTTATATTTGATTTTAAAAATATTTGGTATACAAAAAAATTAAGCAGAAAGTAATAGATTCGACGGGTTATAATCAAATTAGACATATATAATTAAATAACAGATTAGTCATTAATCTAACAATTATACATGATATAATTGGTGTTAGAGGGGATTTCTAAAACAGGGAATATAACATAGTAGTAACATACTCTGGTATGTCGTCTACACGTAATGTAAAATTATGGACGGTGAGTGAGTTAGACAAAAGTAGGTAATGACTAAATGGGTAACGTAGGCGTTTAGTTAACTGAATCGGACCTTTTGCTGCTAATTTTCAGACAGATAAGCTTTCGTTACTTACTCCATATCGCGGTTATATTGCAGAACTCAACTTGTCTTCCACTTGCATACTAAACAAATGACAATACGACACGTTTTAATGTACCACACACTCATTGAACAAGATAACGTTGAGATTTTTTAAATCGTTGATCCTATTCACCTAGAGTTTTTCCTATTATATAATTTTTCCTCCATTTTTTAATATATATATATATATATATATATATTGATACATCAAAGTAGAAAAACGTGGTGCTAAATTTTCAGTATATATATTTTGATATTTTGATATATATATGATACGAGAAAAGAAACATATATTACTAAATTTTCAAACGTGATGATTTGTTGAAATGGAAAAAAAATGATGCTTTGAAATTGTATAATAAGAGCAATGCTCAGTAAAATCTTTGGTAAGTTAAGTACTTATTTTGTTTAAAATGATTTTTTTTTCTTCTATAAATGATTACTTGTGACTCCACATGATGTGAGAATCAAGTCAAAAGGGTTAAAAAAATGGGGTTGAAATTAAGAAGTAACGTCTGGTTGAGAGCCAAGATTCCCCTCCATGAGTCTTTTCTCTCTTCTTTAAACAATTCGTAATGTTTTTTGCCCTTTGTTCAACAAAATTTGATCCTCCACTTCTCCTTCAACCGTTTCTCTCTTTTTGTTTTTTTTTTCGATTTGGCCACCTTTATATTATATTCTCTTAAGTGCTTTTGTTTTATAATATTTTCCATTACCTTTTGTTATCATTCTCGTCCATAAAAATACACAGAATATATTCCGTCAAACATTGAAAGGTGAGATACATGATTTTTAAAGGTAATGGCTTAAGGATCTTGGGTGTAGATTAGATTTTTGTAGTAGGATGGATTCGGTTATGCAGGAAATAACTTATAGAGAAATTATATGCACCTCTATTTTAGTTTCTAGGGTAAAGTTAGGAGGCCGAGACTAAAGGCCTAATGAGTAATGATACTTTATAGTTTGCAAAAGTTTTCTTGTAAAGTCGAACATATATAGGTTGTGAATGGAAACACAAAATTAGCGTATTTCATTTTGTGTTTTTGAAAACCGCAAGTATGCAGGAAATAACTGTGTTACTAATCATCAATTTTTTATAAATCTGTGTTAAAAAAATAAAATAAAAAAGCAAACTGCAGTTTTCAGAAAGAAGAAAAAATGCATGGACCGCTTTTTAACTGTTTTCAGCTTCTTACCCTATGATCCAACACAAAACCGCAGTCACTAATAACCATTTGATTATTTTTTACTTTTTATTATTACAAATCATTATGTATATAGATGTTCTTTTATCATATATATATACACCTTTTCTCTCACTCTATATTCTTCTTGTCTCCTCTTCTCTCTCATTCTCTTCTCTCACTTTCCTTTTTAAAACATTTTTCTTTTTTCTTTTTTCTCTTAGACAAAATGTATCGTACATCTTCAAAGTTCATAATTGTATAAAAATGTTTCTAATGGTACTCTCCGTCGACTTTATTTTTATTACCATTCAAATATTTAATTGTGAACCGCAATAATATTTTTACCAATCAAATTTTAATTTAAAATACATTTTGGTATTTAAAATTCAGAAATTAAAACTCTAATTATTAATAAAAAACGAAAATATATAATTATACTAGTTATTAATAAAATAAGATGAAATCCGCACTATAAATTGTTTTTCACCAATCAAACATAATTTTGTACCGTTTATTCTGGAATAATCGCACTTGTCCCGCAAATATATTTGTTTCGCATATACCGTAGTTGAACCGTACTGCACTATCAAATTTTTTGTCTCGCACTACTAAATCCGCAGTTACCATTCGACTCATAGTCTTCTACTATTCTTTTTATTGACGAACCAATTTCGAACTTCTCTCATGTATGAACATCGCATTCAGTCCAAGACAGTGACAGATCTAGAAAAAAAAGTAGTCTGGAGTACCCATCATATTTAACCCTAAAATCTGGGGTACCCATCATATTTAACCCTAAAAAAAAAATTCAGTAATAAAAAACATGGAAAATATAACAAAAAAAGTTTTAAATATGAACAAATGGCAACTGATGGGCATCGAACCACTCTATTCTTACGTAACATAGGACACTATTAACCAAATGGGCTAAGTGATATTATTGTTCACTCAGCATTTAAACTAATTTTAAAAAGTTGTGTGGGACACGTGCCCTACCTACTTTACATGTAGATCTGCCCTTGGTCTAAGGTGTTTTTGGTTTAATGGCCATTTTTGGTTTAAGCTGAACCTGTAAACTTTTACTGAATAGTACAAAGTTGTAAGAAAAAACTGTATGTTAAAGCTGTACAAAAAAAAACTGAAAATATATCGTTAAAAAAAATACTAAAATTAACATAAAAATGTAGTTTAGCATATTATAGAAGTAAAATTTATGAAAATTTTGAATTAATTTATGAAATTTAAATCATTCCAATATAAAGAAAAAGTATAAGAATATACTACTCCAATAATTAAAAATATTTGTATAAGTTTTACTCTTAGTTTTTTTGGAAATTTTAGAAACTATAAGTACATAAATTTAATAATCCAATAATGAATTGAAAATAATTGTTTACGTATTATAGAATAAAAATATTTATTGAGAAGTAATTTATTAAAATGAAAGTCGCTCCATCGCATTTAGCACTTCATGAAATTTGCGATTGACTGTCTCTTGATTACGCCCAAAATTCCTCGCTACAGTACGTTGAACCTCATTATGACCACACGTAGAAAAAAACATTGCAACGCTTTCCTCAATGCTAATATTTTCTGTTGATGTTAATCCATACTCGTTTTCCATCAGTTGACACAACATTTGGAATATTCCTCGAGGCATCCTTACTGCATGTAAGCATGATGCATCATCATATTCCATCTGGTGTTTAATATTTAGCCAACCTAGTCCTGCTCCCGCTTGCATGGGTTGTCGACAAAAATATCGTTCATAATAATGCATCGTTGGCTGAACAAGTACCTCATCGACTTCTTCGTCCTCAAGCATAAATAATTCGCATAATCCTTCGTGTGTTAGATTATTTAGTCCCCGAGAGTACAACTCATTTATCCGATTTTTCTAGCCATTAAGAAAAAAATAAGTTAAGCGACTAAAAAAATTGTGGTAGACAAACATTTATTATAGAAAAATATATGTTATATAAATATTATACAAACATTAATAAAAACCATAAACTTTTCATATTGTTTATTCAATGTTTCTAGTTATCAGTGGGATTGTTTGATGTTCTATCATCAATAAAATTTAACTATCGTAGTTGAGTACCAATTCCCGATGGTGCACCAAACTTATATCCGGTATATGTTGACTGTCTAGTTAGCGTTACAAAACCAGGAGAAAAATTTGTTCTTGTTCCTTGACTAGTTTCTCCCATTTGAGTAGTTGAAATTCTACCGATTGTTGATGATGCCCCAACAATAAAATTCCAGGGGATGTTGATGTTTGCATCATTTGTGTAGCAAGTGACGAGGACACGAAAGGAAAACCATCAAATCCTTGAGGAAACATCATCGGTACATAAGGTGCACCCATCATATGCCCAGGCATATTAAATCCTACCCCCGGAGGTGAAAATAACTGTCCCATAGCAGGAGATGGTTGAAACTGTGGAATTTCAGCAAACCTATATTCAGAATTTCCTGATGAACGTCCCACAGAATTTCCTGACGAATGTCCCACAGACCTTCCTGATGATGGCACACTTCCGCCGCTTGAACCACTTAAAAGTGACACAAAATTTGACAAATTTGCAGGAGTTACGGTTTCTAGTCGATCCACTTCAGTTATACATTCCAAAAATTGGATTCTATCTTCATCTAACTCAAAAGAAGTGTCTAAAAATGTATTAATCCACCATGCATCCTCCTTAAGCAGCTTCACTGATGCTTTCCAAAATGGTTTGTACTTCTCAATTGGTAAAGAATTTAGTATAGCAAATGCATTTTTAAATTTTGCATATTCTTCAGGACTGTACCTATCAGGTCGCAGGGTTGATACAGTCGCACGTCGTTCAAATTGATGCCTTCTACGGTTCCCATGATCTCTACTACCAACTGAACGAACTCGTGAATTACTTCTTCGTTGACTACTTTCTCCTCGTCCAATATTGTATGGTGCAACACGGGTCGTATGTCTACCTGAACGATTGTGGATTTCTTCTGTCAATGCAAATGGAATATCTCCATATGTCTCATGTGTTGCTGCAGAGGGAACATCTTCATATGTTTCTTGTGGATCAGTAAATGAGTTATCTGGAAAATAAGTATTTTCTTCATGTGTTTGAGGTGTGTAGTCAGCTCGTACATCTTCTTCATCAGCATCATCACCAATACCACCACTGAAATCAGCTCTTGCATCTTCTTCATACAGTTCTCTTCGTGCTCCATCAACATCATACATATGTTCACTTGATACATCATATTGTCCACAAATACGTTGTAGTGCATCCCAATGTTTTGGCGGTTGACGGTGACAAGCCATAATTGTTTTACTATCATGGAAAAAAACAATATAAATTTTAGAATTTCTAGAGAAACACTTTTAATATATCATACAATTCAAAATAACAAAAAATATGCATACCACCTCGCGCGACTGCCACAAATCGTCATCCATACAGATAACTACAGTTCTCTGATTCGAACTTACACTTGTTTTACCCATAAGGTCGACCCATTCTTTGTAAGTTCCCTTCAATGTATCTATCTTGTTTTTGAACTTTATCCAACTATCAACATGTTTCCCTGTCCGCTTTAACAGTTCACTCAATATACGATTTCGATGAAGTTTTTTTACACCATATGTATTATAGTCTACTTTTGCAAGCTCAGCTTCATATAGTTCAAGCACAACGCGTTCTTCAAGAGGTGACCAATTTTCTTTCTAAAAAATGTGAAAAATATTTTTATGTATATATAAAAATGACTCACATATGGAATATAAAGATTTATTATATTATATATATACTACTTATGTTATATATATGTAACTTACATTCTTTCGTCTACGTGAAGAGCTAGGTAGGACCTTCATTAGACATACTGTAGAAAAAATATAACATAAATATAACATAAAAGTTTACCTTAGCTCTAGTTACTTGAAACTGGAAGAATGTCTTCTAACTTTTTTCCCCCAAGTTCAGGCTGAGAGATTATTATTATTATTATTATTTTTAGAACAAGAGCAAAGAAGAAGTAGGTTTACAAAATGTGAATCGATTCTTTAGTTACATATATAGGAGGAAGAAGCTTCACTTTGACTATTTATATTTTAATTCGTTAAAAATTTATTTTCGATAAAATAAAATCTCATCCACCAATAGCATTGTGATTTTTGAAACATTATCTACATTTTAAAATAATTTAAAAAATACAGAAATTTTTATTCAGCTTTTTAATCTTGTTTGTGTTGACTACTTTTTTGTACAGCTTTATACTTGATTGGTAAAAGTTAAAGCTATACCACTTTGTACAGCTTTCTCTTTCTTCACCAATCACTACCATAGTATCTACGAAAACAAAGACAAAAAAAAAGAACATCAATCCATGTGGAAAGCTGTGTGGATCTCCGGGGATATACCAAAACACAACTTTCTTACTTGGCTTTTAATCCTCAATTGATGCCCGACTTGAGATCATCTTCTCAGTTGGGGTTTCCAAACAAGCCTGATTTGCCTCCTCTGCAACTCTTATCCGGAGAGTCGAGACCATTTCTTCTTTACTTGCAGTTTCGCTTGGTCTATCTGGTCCTAAACCACACATAGATGTGGAATCCAGGCTCTTACTTCTTGGGATCCTTCTGTCAACTACATGCATTCGCTCCACCAGCCAAAGCCACAGAAAAGACTCTCACTGCTGGCTTGGCAGTGCTCCCTCTACTTCATATGGACTGAAGGGAATAATAGACTCCACCGACAGAAGTATCGCATGATGGATGCTCTTTTGCGGCTCATTGACTCCATATCCGGAACAGGATCACATCATAAAATGCTTTGAATTCTGCACTCGCCTCTGCGATGTTTCGACAATGGTTCTCCTCCATCTACTCAGATCCAAGGTGACTTTTCACTGTTCCATCGCCTATCGAGGCTTTCTCCTATGGTTCAACTTTAAGATTTCGCTATGTTGTTAATGTGCTGTGCTCATTATTACTTGGGCTAAGGCCTGCAATCACAACTTTAAAGCCTGGTTTGGCTTTTGTATGTTTTATTTTCTCTTTTGCAATCTTATTATATAAACCTTGATGACAAAATTACTCATTAATAAGATTGTGACACATGTCAATTATATCATTCAGATGTTGACACATGTCAATTCATTATTAACATTTAAAAAGATAAAAATGTAAAATTTCTAAACCTAACCTAAAAAGGTTTTATATAAAAGTAACTAGATAAAATAAAACTTTATTTTATTTAAAATCTAATTATAAGATAAATTATATATATATATATATATATACCATAAAATTCAAAATTATAATACGAAGGAAATATTAACCTAGGATAGAAAATACGGAACTGTGCCCAATCATATTTGTGCACCATAATTTTGGCACAGTTACCATAATTTTGAACTATGCCCAATCATATTTGGGCAACTAGGATAAATTATTATTTAAAGTTTGATGTCAAAGTTACTCATTAACAATATCGTGACTTGTGTTAATTGTATCATTAAGATGTTGATATATGTCAATTCTAAATTTATTAAAAAAATTAAAATAAAAATGTAAAAATTCAAAACCTACTATAAAAAGGTTTTATATAAAAGTAAAATAGAAAAAAGAAAACCAAAAAAATATTTCTAAACTTCGAAATGACACATGTCAGTTCTAAATTTATTAAATTTTTAAAAAATAAAAATGTAAAAATTTAAAACCTACCATAAAAAGGTTTTATATGAAAGTAAGATAGAAAAAAACTAATTTTATTTAAAATCTTTTAAAGAAAAAAGTCTTTCTAAACTTCCAAAATTTTGTTTTTAACAGTTTTCAAAACAGCTTTAAAATTTAGAAAAGATTACTGTAAGAAAATTATATATATATATATATATATATATTATCATAAAATTTGTAATTATAAGATTGTTTACTTATTTTAATTTTAAGTTGCTAATTTTAAAAGAAATAGGATTACTTTTTATATAAGATAAAAAAATGTGATTGTGAAAATTATACAACTATTTTCTGTTTCTACAAAAATGTAAGTACTCACCTTTACATAAAGAAAGACATTGTTGAAGTAAAAAAAAAAAATAGATCGTCTCATATTTTTTCACCAATCAAATAATTTATTAAAAAAAATTGCTATTGTAATATATAAGATAGGAGTATGTAAGATTCACATATGCATTTTTGTAACTATAAAAAAATTAAAATAAAGAGACATAATAAGTTATTTAATGTGTTCATAAAGACGATTTGTTCGTAGTAGTAAATACTAAAGAGTATATATTAACAATAAAATATATTTGTGTGTACAGATACACTTTTAGTGGTAATGTAGATAGTAGATTTGTAAATGGATATACATTGGTGTATTATAGCAAAAAAAAAACAACTATTTTCTTTAACTAAAAGTTTATCTCTTTACTTTTATATATTATTTATACTTACAAAAAGAATTAAATATATATATATATATATATATATATATTTAATAACTTTGAACTCATCTTTTTTTTTTGGTCAACCTTTGAACTCATCTACAACTATTTTCTTTAACTAAAAAATGTATCTTTTTTTTTATCAACCAAACAATAAATTAAAAGAAAATTATTCGGTTAGTTGCCTAAGCCAGAGAGAAAATGTGTACAAAAGAAACTTCAGAGATAAGAACGCTAAGCACGGGCAAGACAATCCGCCTTCGAATTTGACGCACGCGGGATCCAAGAGATGGAGAATAGTTGGCTCGAGTGAGTTAAACTCATCGAGCAGGTTGGAGAAGGACAATCAATCTTCAGGGGACTGCACCATAGTGAGTAACTTAGCACAATCAATCTCGAAATGTTACAAGCGATCCCTACAACATGTATACACTCCATGGTCCACAAGAACGCTTCTAACTCCGAATGCAGGGGGAAGGGGATCCGTCTTATACACTTGGCCTCCAACAACAAGATTCACTCCTCACCAACACAACACCACCAACCCAATCTTGAATGCACATTGGTTGCTATCCAAGAACCATCAATCTGGCAACAAGGTGAAGAAACTTGGACATCTGAAGACGCAGATGGAGCTGACATGACCGCCGTAAAAGATAGGGCCTCTTCCCATGCTAACTTATCGCCAAAAGCCTGAGCAATTATATCATTCGCCTCGATCTCTAAACCTTGAAAAACGTTTTTATTTATGACCTTCCAGATTGTCCTTAAAATTCATTGTAATTGAAGAAGTTGATCAGGATCACACTGTTGAGAGCCACCCCTCCAGAAAACAAAATCCAAATTCGAGTACACCAACTCATATGAAAAACCCTCTGACGAGACAGGAGTCGAAGATAAATCCCAAACTTCACAAGAGCGAAAGCATTCAAAGAAAACATGATTAATAGTCTCAACCACATAATCAAATCTTTTACGCCAAATATCACATTGAATACCTCGGTGTATCTATTTACTTTTATAGATAGTTTTTACTTACTAAAAATATTTGCTTTATATTTTTTGTTAAATTTAATTTAATTTAAAAAACTCTAAACCCGCACATCGGGCGGGTCCTAAACTAGTTTAATAGAAAGCTTTTCTCAAAAAAAAAAAAACATCGCATTCAGTCAAATAACTTAACATGTAAGTGAAATTTTGGGATATTAGAGTTTGAGAGGGGGTGTATTGAAACCATGATTTTGGAGAATTTTATGGGATTTATGAAATTTGGAATTTTGATAGATTTTAGAGAAGTTGATATGATTAATAGTAAAATTCTTTCAAATCCCACCTAAAACCATGAAATTTTGATTTCTGTATTTTTAACTAAACAAATCATCCAGAATCCTTAAAACTTATTAAAATCCAAATCCAAATCCACAAACTGTCTTGAATAAAAGTGGATTTTAAAGTATATTTTTAAATCATCAGTTCAATAACAGTGGATTTTTTATGGACTTTTTAAAATCCATGATTGAAAAACATAAGATTTGTAAATTTTATACAAATCACTTAAAATGTCAAGTTGAATACACCCCCTCTTTAGACTTTGAATGGTTAATATTTCCATCCCTAAATCGTTAAATAATGACATATATATATATATATATATATATATATATATATATATATATATATATATATATATANATATATATATATATATATATTCAAACTAAGATACAATATTGCTTATATTTTTTAAATATAAAATCTTATATCTAATTTATTAAATATTTTTTTCGTATTGTACATCGACGCACTGAAATCTTATTAAAATCTAAGAAATCACATATATTAGATTTTATTCAATATAATATATACAACTAAAAAAATCAAAAATTTAAATCAAGATTTCTAAACACGACCACTTCAATAGGTGTTTTGTTTTATTTGATGGATTTTACTAAATTTATATAATTTACAGATTTGAATATTGTATCATGTACTGGATTGAAATCGGATTATAAAACTAAGTAAATTAAATGTAAAAGATTATAAAATGCATAGAGTAAATCAAATAAAACTTTTACTATTATTTTATAACTAACAAATTATAGTAAATTTTACGCAAACATTTTCCCGTATTGTACAACACGGGTAACTTTCTAGTTTTAGCATGTAAAACTGTAGTATAGACTATTATGAATGGCAAAAAAATCAGACTATAGTATGAAGTGGTGCGTACAAAAGAAAAAGAAAACATTTGTAGTCATAATTAATAATAATTTGTAGTCATAATTAATAATAATTTATAAAAAATAGTTTTAAAAATAATAAATCAAAATCTATTATTTCATTTTTTCACAGAACATATATATCAATAATACTTTCTCAAATGTTTCCCAGAAATACATTATCTATCTTATCTCTCAACCTCCTGTTGTTCATTTGAATCAGTACTCAGATACAACTAGTTTGAAAAAACATATTTGTATCCGAGTCTCACTGTTGGTATGAACTATGAAGTTGTATGATGTTGGTATGAAAGTTGTAAGGAGTAAACAGAAAAAGTTGGACCAATAACATAATCGGCATATATAATACATAGTTTTTTTTTTCAAATGTAGACTAGGATGGACTTTTGTAGATGGAGTAGTGCATACTGGTCCACAATGATGAATGTTGAATTAAGTGTGGACTGGTCCGACTTTTGTCCGCTTCACAACATACTATACAACCATTCCAAGCCTTAGGTTTTGTGATAGGTGTGATACTTATCTTCCACCTTTCTTGAGGAAGTGAGGAGAGTTCATGGTACAATAATAGCATTGCTTTTACATGAATGTTCAAGCAAATTATTTAATAACAAAACCAAAACAAAAAAAAAACAAAAAACATAACACACATGACACAGCTTGACTCAGTCATTAACATATTTTACCCAAAAATGAACAATAAAACAGAAAATAAACTACCAAAGGAGCTGGACTATTAGTTGCTTGCAAAACAAAGATGTAAACACAGAAAGAGGTAATGAGAGTCTTTAGATGGAGTCAACGAACTTAGTCTCAGTGACACAAATCAACTAAGTTTCAAGAACGATGGTGTCTTCCACAAGGTACCCTTTTGATTCATCATTTAGATCCTCCACAAATATTAATTCAGATACCCCTGATCCGTCTTGATTCTCTCTTGAATAAAAATGAAAAACTATACAAAAACATCACATTGTCAGTCTTTAAGGATGATCATATCCATTTTTACTGCCTATCTTGCAAAAACCAGAAAAAGAAGTTTAATTCGTAGCGCATTTCTCAATGTGGTTAGAGTTTTTTATTTATTTAGTAGCCGAAGTTTTAGCTTTGCATAAGTACTAGAAGTTACCGCATTAGGCAGATATGCCATCGCTTGAACATAGACTGAAAGTGCTCTTATATCTTTGTCACCCTTTAGACTAATCTTCATTCTCCTTTAAATAAATAATAACATCAACTAAAATATATTAGAATATTGTCCCACATCCGTTGGGTTTGTGATTCTTGGGTGTGGCAACCCTCCTCTCTTGAGCTAGCTTTTGGGAGTGAGTTAGGCTCATTACTAATATGGTATCAGAGCCCATGGTTAGGCCCAATAATCAATTTCGCACATCGGTTGGGTTTGTGATTCTTGGGAAATATATATGGTGTGTGGCAACCCTCCTCTCTTGAGCAAGCTTTTAGGTGTTAGTTAGGCCCATTACTAATATGGTATTAGAGCCTAGGTCCATTTCCGATTGTGGACCACCCTTGGATGTCTAGTTCCACAAACTTCACGCTACAGATGTCCATCCCTGAGCGTGAGAATTGTCACACTACAGATGTGTGGCAATCCTGCTCTATTGAGCTAGCTTTTGGGAGTGAGATAGGCCCACTACTAATATGGTATCAGAGCCTATGGTTAAATCCAATAAAAAATTTCCCACAAAAAAATAGTTTCTCACCCACATTTCGAAAAAGCCTATTAGAATCCCACATTGGTTGGGATGTTTTCCTTTGAGTAATATATAAGGATCATGGATCACTCTATTCATTACCAATTGGTGTTAAGTTGGATATCCATGTTTATTAAAAGAATAGATCGTCATTGATCACTAACAAAAACTGAGTAAATTTATATTCGTGAATTCAAACTCACCATTTTCTATCTCCAACCAGAAATTCATCCGAGTAACGATATTTTTGGTCTCCTAGTATCTAGTAATCAGAGATTTTCCAGGTGAATTTATTGTTTGGTGGGTTTTGTGTGAAAACAACTATCTCCACTTTCTCTATAGGCTTTATTACAAATATCTCCATCCCAATGATACAAGCATCTCCATCGGTGTACCCATTTTCGGGATCGTTAAACTTCGAAAGAGGAAGCATTTGGGCAAATCCCCACTCTTTTTTCTCTTTATTATAACGCTTAACAGTTCCATGCCTTTTTGAGTGTCCAAAGGAACTACGTACTAAGAGATGATTTTGAGCCAATATACTGTATATCGATCTCCTCCTGAATTATGAGCTAGAGACAAACAAACTCTTGATGTTTCATTATGTCTTGTTGAGTGAGTCTATACAAATGAATTCTTAAAAATGATATTAAATTTCAAATCCATGATTAACTTAGGTTAAGATTATGATTAATGATTAAAAAATTAAAATGTTTTGGACTAGCTAGTTTTAAGATATTGAGTTTATCTTTGACAAGAAAAAGATATTGAGTTTATAATTTAGTTTAACTTAGATGTTAAATGACTTCATTAGTTCATTTATAAAATTTATTGAAAAAAACCTTTTGCTATTTTCATAACTGTTCCATAACAAAAAAAAAAAAAAAAAAAAAAAAANCTTTTAAATAACTCTAATTTAAAAAAACCTCAAAAATTAACAAGAGTAATGGTTTATTTTATAATAAGGGTAAAATGGTCTTTGAGTATTTTAGGATTATGATAACCCTACGAATGTATCACATATATAAATCATTGGGAAAACCCTAGCAGACCTCTTTTTTGTTCTTCACTCTCCCCAGCGATCGTTTACTCCTCGAAGACGGCTTCTTCTTATTCTTCTTCTCACTAACCTCATCTCTGCTAATCAAAATGGTAATTAGGGTTTTCTAATTTCTCATTTACTTCGTCCGAAATGTTCTCCATCCATCGATCTGCCATTAAAAAAACTAGCTTTTAGATTCATCTACTTGGTTCGAATCCACTGTTTCAACAATGAACAGTGTGAGATAAATCATTGTTAGGTTGTGTTAGTTTCTGGAATCTATAGTTCGTATGTTATCTTTTAATCTGATTTACAAAGTTCGTGTTAGTTTCTAGAAAGTTGGAGTTTTTATGTTCTGGAATTTGTGAAGTTTGTAATTTTTTTTGCTAGTTTATGTAAATTTTGCTGATGGGTTAATTGAATTGTGTTATGGTTTGTGTAGTCTCTGGTTGCAAATGAGGAGTTTCAGCACATTCTTCGTGTGTTGAACACCAATGTTGATGGTAAGCAAAAGATTATGTTTGCCCTTACCTCTATCAAAGGTATTGGGAGGCGATTGGCCAACATTGTCTGCAAGAAGGCTGATGTCGACATGAACAAAAGGTTTGACCCTTTTCTTTAGCTTGCGGAACTGAATATGGATT
>NC_025697.1:17524446-17525370 GCF_000633955.1 Camelina sativa
GATCTTGAACGTCTCAAGAAGATCAGGTAATTAGAAACCGAGAAATTATTCTGATCCTTATACAATTTGCCTAATCATGGTGATAATGATTCTTTCATGTTTGACAAATTGACAGAAACCATCGTGGTCTGAGGCATTATTGGGGTCTCCGTGTCAGAGGACAACACACCAAGACTACTGGTCGCAGAGGAAAGACTGTTGGTGTTTCAAAGAAGCGTTAAGCTTAGCTAATGTTGCTACTTATTACTGTTTTGGATGCTTCATAAGGACCTCTTCTTTTTTTTTTCGTACTAGGACCTTCTTGTGTGACGGTTTTTGGGCTTTTTATGTGATCAAATTCCTTTGTTTTCATTCTTGATACTCCAGTGCCATGAATAGTATTTGTTTACATTTTCCAGCTTACTCTCTGTATTGTCTTTTGTGACCGCAAAGAGATAACTAAGCGGATTCTGCATGTCTTAAAATCGAAAGAAAACAATTCTATTGGTATTTACAAATATCAGAAGATATACATACAGCAATTGCATATGAATTAACCTCACGACAGAGTCAGTTGGTACATCGTATGAAAGAAATGTGGTAAATTGTTGTACCCAGGCAAAAAAAGTGAGGAGCTCTACAGGATTACATAATTCAGTTACGAAAGAATAACTCAAACTGAGAGATATAAAAGCTACGTGTGTGAAACTGATCTTACAGATCATTTACTACTTGCTAAACTTTACTTTGGAGTTCATCAGAATCCGAAGCAGCTCCATGTTTCTGTTGTCGGGTTGTTGGAAGAGAATAGTTCTTCCTTTCCTTGCCGCCTGGTTTGGACGAGGCATTACCGTACCAGATCATTCCTAATACTGCAATAATCATGCCAAGAATGACATGCAGGTTTAGACCATCTCTGTCAAAGAAGAAGAAGCCCATTACCAG
>NC_025697.1:17525430-17529426 GCF_000633955.1 Camelina sativa
GGTTTGTGTAGTCTCTGGTTGCAAATGAGGAGTTTCAGCACATTCTTCGTGTGTTGAACACCAATGTTGATGGTAAGCAAAAGATTATGTTTGCCCTTACCTCTATCAAAGGTATTGGGAGGCGATTGGCCAACATTGTCTGCAAGAAGGCTGATGTCGACATGAACAAAAGGTTTGACCCTTTTCTTTAGCTTGCGGAACTGAATATGGATTGGGGCATCTGATATATAGATTCGTGTAGGTCTAGATCATATCTTTGTTGTGATTGGAGATTAATGTTTATATGAGTACAGTTTCAAGTTCTCTCTCTCTTATCTGGGAAAGTAGTAATTAAAATAGCAAAGCTTGTTGAGAGGTGTAGTATGGTTCAGCATAAAAAGATTTATGCTTTCTTGGAGACTTACAGTTTCAATATTGTTGTTTAGTCTCCAATGCAAATCGTGTTTTTTTGGGCTAATTTGTGGAGATGGTTGTCTTATTTGATGTATATTTTGACAGGGCTGGTGAGTTATCTGCTGCCGAGATTGATAACCTCATGAACATTGTTGCTAACCCACGTCAGTTCAAGATACCAGACTGGTTTTTGAACAGACAGAAGGATTACAAAGATGGCAAGTATTCCCAAGTCGTCTCCAATGCATTGGACATGAAGCTGAGGGATGATCTTGAACGTCTCAAGAAGATCAGGTAATTAGAAACCGAGAAATTATTCTGATCCTTATACAATTTGCCTAATCATGGTGATAATGATTCTTTCATGTTTGACAAATTGACAGAAACCATCGTGGTCTGAGGCATTATTGGGGTCTCCGTGTCAGAGGACAACACACCAAGACTACTGGTCGCAGAGGAAAGACTGTTGGTGTTTCAAAGAAGCGTTAAGCTTAGCTAATGTTGCTACTTATTACTGTTTTGGATGCTTCATAAGGACCTCTTCTTTTTTTTTTCGTACTAGGACCTTCTTGTGTGACGGTTTTTGGGCTTTTTATGTGATCAAATTCCTTTGTTTTCATTCTTGATACTCCAGTGCCATGAATAGTATTTGTTTACATTTTCCAGCTTACTCTCTGTATTGTCTTTTGTGACCGCAAAGAGATAACTAAGCGGATTCTGCATGTCTTAAAATCGAAAGAAAACAATTCTATTGGTATTTACAAATATCAGAAGATATACATACAGCAATTGCATATGAATTAACCTCACGACAGAGTCAGTTGGTACATCGTATGAAAGAAATGTGGTAAATTGTTGTACCCAGGCAAAAAAAGTGAGGAGCTCTACAGGATTACATAATTCAGTTACGAAAGAATAACTCAAACTGAGAGATATAAAAGCTACGTGTGTGAAACTGATCTTACAGATCATTTACTACTTGCTAAACTTTACTTTGGAGTTCATCAGAATCCGAAGCAGCTCCATGTTTCTGTTGTCGGGTTGTTGGAAGAGAATAGTTCTTCCTTTCCTTGCCGCCTGGTTTGGACGAGGCATTACCGTACCAGATCATTCCTAATACTGCAATAATCATGCCAAGAATGACATGCAGGTTTAGACCATCTCTGTCAAAGAAGAAGAAGCCCATTACCAGTACCAAGATCGTCTTCATATGGCCGAGGACTTGGAACGACACCGCTGTAAATCTCCCGATGCAGATGAACTGGCTTAGGTTTGTCCCGATCGCTATTGTGCACGAGAGGGTAATAAACATCTGCAAAATCATGATCAAGTTATTATGTACAAAAGAACACAATTCATACTAGGCCAACTGAAATACTATCACAAACTCATTTTAGACTCATTTGATGAAGGGTCATAACTGAAATAAGGATATAGTCAAGATACCAGGCTAACTATGACTTCAAGTATTGGACATAATTGCTAATTTTATCCAAGACGTCACATGAGCTACTGGAAATACTCTTTGAACTATAGAGTTTTAGTATGATATGAGTGTTTCGAGCACTTACCACAGAAGCAAAGTTGTAATCGTACATGTCAACTCGTTTGTCTGTCAACCAATAGTCGAGAAATGGACCGACTATCAATAGCGTGGGCTGGAGCAGTATGACCTAGTAGGTTGAATGAGCTAAGCGAGTACTTTCGCTGTAAATAATGTACATACTGCAATAGAAAAAAAGAGTAACTTCGTGTAAAAATCTTAGTCTAAAGTTGAAAGTTATGTAACAAAAGATCAAAGAGCTTACGTATTGCTGCAAAGCAGTACTCCACACAGCAACAAAAGCACCAACGAAACCTTTGGTATTAACACTAACATCAGTAACAGTGCAAACACCAACACCAACAGGAACGAGTCCTATGCTAAGTTTTGTATCTCTCGAGTAACGAATCTTATCAAATACTACTTCCAACAAGCATGACACAGGAATCATACTGAGCTTTGCAATCTAACAAAACCAAAACAGAAGAAGATAACACCATTAAAAAAAAATCAACAACATCAAAGCGTTCAAGCATAGGTTTTTGCAAAACACAAATTTACCTGATAAAACCCAACAGAGTTCCACATAAGACTAACATTCATTCCAACAATGGAAAAATTTGCAAAGAGAATAAACTTAAGAAGCTCTGAAAATGGAAGATGAGAAGGCTGAATATATCCTAAAACATCTTAAAACAAGTGTCATCAACGTCGTTGTGGCGAAATGTAAACCAGTTAAAGTTGTTGCTGCATTAAAATCAAAATGTACACACATGGTTAGTGAAAAAGAGCAAGCTTTGGATATTCAATGAATGAAGTAGAAATAAATTACCAAAGCTAAAGCCATAACTAGCCATTAAAGCTTTATTAACAATGATGATACCAACATTGAAGATCCAAGCAGCAGCATCTAGTGTTGCTTTCTTATCTGCTTTTTTAACTGGAGCCATTGTTTTAAGTTTTAACTTCACACCTTCTTCTTCAATCCCACATTCTACACAGAGCCAAAATCGAATAAAAATTATTCGATTTGAATGAACAAATACTGGTTAGTTCTGCTCAAATCGGATCAAGATGAAAAATTAAAAAAAAAAACAAGTGATCGTCTGGGATTAGAGGATAGATCGGAGATGATAACCTTGGTGATTGATCTTAAGAGATTGACGCAATGACTCTCGTACTAAATTTGTTAACAAATCACCATTTTCTAGTTTGTTTTCTTCCTCTGTTCTAACTTCTAACTTCTAAGAACCGAACCGAACCGAGATTTGGTAGATCTAATAAATTCCGGTTTGTTATATTTGTAGATAACCGAAATATTTAGAAGGAAGCAACAATTTGAACATAAACTAATGAAGATGTGTATATGAAGATAGATAAGAGTAAAAAGTGCTTCTTATGGTTTCCTTTGAGGAGGCATCACACCACGATATTACTTTCCAACAAGGTGGGTTTAGTTGCTTTGGTGTGATGTTGTCAACCACAATAGAAGCCTTAAATGGCCAGAGAACAATTCCACACAAAGCTTTGGAGCAAAAGGATGGTCAAGTAATTAACTTCCACTAGCTCGTAAGTGAAATACGCAGACGCTTCACCCCGGTACGCAGTATCATATACGTGACCGATTACTTTACGGGATGACTTTAGCAGTGAATCTTTAACCACATTAATGACCACATCATGGGTTTACATGTCCTACCAGCCGGTTTGGACCTGGTCTAAAACACAGTAGACCGAAAGTGAATTTTTTTGTTAGTATCTCTACAATGATACATTATTTTTCTTCAACTATGTGATCCACTTTTCAATTAGTTCACTCTCATCATAAACCCGGGTCCTCCAAGTTTTCATTCGTTGTAAATATTGTATTCCAACGAATAATGCTTTGCTAAAACACTTTCGGCTAATGTCATTTTCAAAGAACGCGAAGTATAGAATTCAGATTGTTATAATTGGTACGACTTGTCACTTGAGAAATAGAAGAACTTGGGTTTTAGCTTGGTAACATTTGTGACCAATCTCTCCTTTATGTACTAAATCACTTTTTTTTTTTTTTTTTT
>NC_025697.1:17529485-17569751 GCF_000633955.1 Camelina sativa
TTTTTTTTTTTTTTTTTGAATAACTCAAGTCTCTCATTTCTATATAAAAAAGCATATTGTTTTTTTTTCTGTTCTTGGTATTTGAATCGTCATCTTCAATAAGAAATAAGTTAACAATATACGTTTAAAAAAAAAAAACAAAGATACAGAAGCAACAATAAATCACTCCACGTGGCCGTCAGAGATACATAATTGCTGGTGAAAGACTAATTCAGAAGTAGAAAAAAAAAGAGTAAGTAATAAACAGAACACAGAAGCAAAATCCAAGCAACATTTATTTTTGTCGACAAAACAAGCCAAGAAACATTCAATGTTGGTTTTGTCTAATTAACCAGGTCTACACTACCCATATCCATACGATTACCCCGACTGTATGTCGTACTCACATGTGTACGTATCAGTTTATATCTATAATTATATATCTATCAAAATATGATTTTATAAGACATTATTTAATTGGAAACCATAGTGGCTAGCTACTTGGCTAGCAAATTAACATCAATTTTAAATTAGGAACTCAAATTGTGTGAAACATCTCATTCTTCTCCTTTAATACACCAAACCATTTTCTTCGTTCTTTACTTACCGGTCAGGTCAACAATTCTACCATTCCCCATTTTGTTAACGTCTCTTTTGATCATTATTAAAAGAATAATAATGTTCCTCCAATAATTCTCAAATTTGACATTTTTATCCATGCATAATTTTGCTGAATATATTAAAAAGAAATATGTAAAAAACGAAATAATTTATTTGCTTCTTGTAGCAGTAACACTAGTCAAAGCAACGTCTGTTTTCTATTGTTTGTCAGTTAGCTATTTTATCTACTACAATATGTTATGCCTTTCTGAACAAAAACATTTAAATAACATAATAAAAAAATATCCATTCTTTGCAATTTTATTTGTCCAATTAGTGGACGACACGTATACAAAATACATATCTCTTTTCATTATTTCACTTGTATATATATACTACTTTCTTATCCAACGTCTGGTGAACCAACCAGTCAGAAAACTCAAAAGTCAATTTTGAATACATCTTTTAAGTTTTGGTCATGCATTCATATATATACAAGGAATATATTGAACTAAATTACACAACTCTACTTATGTCAACTGTCGCAAAAACATTAAGATCGCATGTATACATGCATATTTGCAAAATATGTGGTCCCATACCATTTTAAATCACCATCAATCGAAATAGTTTATGAGAGTAGATATATATATATATATATCTTCGTCTTATATTTTAACAACCCTTCAAAGTTGTAAATTATTATATTTTACTCTGTTTATCAAAGAGAGAGGTCTCACACAAGTTTTCATCTCCGGGAATTGATGGATGGATCAAGTATTATTCCGACAGAGAAATCTGCCGGAGCTGAGAAAAGGGAGCTTCAAGGGCTGCTTAAGGAAGCGGTTCAATCTGTGGAGTGGACTTATAGTCTGTTCTGGCAATTTTGTCCTCAACAACGGTTCGTATCTTATTTATTTCATCCATCTCTCACAACACAACCATACTATCTATATTTCAATATGTAACAAAACAATATTTTTAGGGTATTGGTGTGGGGGAATGGATACTATAACGGTGCAATAAAGACGAGAAAGACAACTCAACCAGCGGAGGTGACGGCAGAAGAGGCTACACTAGAGAGGAGCCAACAGCTGAGGGAGCTTTACGAGACGCTTTTAGCGGGAGAGTCAACGTCGGAAGCGAGAGCATGCACCGCATTGTCGCCGGAGGATTTGACGGAGACTGAATGGTTTTATCTAATGTGTGTCTCTTTCTCTTTCTCTCCTCCTTCAGGGTACATAACTTTCTCTCTACTCAAGTTTCTTAATTTGGTCACTATTTTTCTTCTGTAAGTGAAGACAAAAATAGTATTGTGTGTTAAATGCAATCACAAAATTTTGTGTTGACATTAAAGAGAAACTGAGGAGGTTGAGTTACTTTAATAAGAAAAGGAATGTGACTTAATGAAAACGTCAAATGTACACACACACACTCCATTTTGATGAACATAATTGGGACCGTTGAGATTCTCATTGTTTGGTGTGATTGATTATCTAAAGTAGAAGCATGAAAATATATTACATAAATGCATAACAAAATGGGTTAGTTATGGGTATACTTAATGCTTTCCTCTATGTGGTAAAAATATAAATGTGAGAAGTAGTAATTTTTGTAGGATGCCAGGAAAAGCGTATGCGAGGAGGAAGCATGTATGGCTAAGTGGTGCAAATGAGGTTGACAGTAAAACTTTTTGTAGGGCTATTCTCGCTAAGGTAAATAAATTTTATTTTTATCCATTCAACAATTATACTATATGCATCTCTACTATTTACCTATTTATGTGTTATGTGTACACTAACAGTACGCATCTATCTACGTCTATACGACTATACCTATATATTTAGTAATACAGTTTTATATATTATCTCAAATTAATTAATTTTTTCTTGTTGTTTTTGGGATGCTCCTTTTACGTCGGTCAATATAATTAATACTTAAGAGTGCCAAAATTCAGGTAAATTTTTTTCTTTATTATTTAACTCATTTTAGTATCGTTTACACATTTATTTTGTATTCTGATGAAAAAATGTAATTTGAAAAAACGCAGACAGTGGTTTGTATTCCCATGCTTAATGGTGTTGTGGAACTTGGCACAACGAAGAAGGTATAATAGTGTTTATGTACATCTCTCTTTATTATTCCCTTGTTAATGAGACATATATATAAAAAAAGTAAAAATAGCCTATATTATAATTACATATGGGGTAACATATATATAATAATTTTAAATTGTGCATAAGTTTTGTTTTAAAAAGCCTAGCTAGATATAATGATGTTAAAATATGGAAGGGATAATTAAGGTTGGTGGATCATGGATGCATGATTTGTTATATTTGTGTGTGAAGGTAAAAGAAGACGTAGAGTTTGTTGAGCTAGTAAAGAGTTTCTTCATTGGCTACTCTAATTCGATCCCAAAGCCTGCTCTTTCTGAACACTCCACCTACGAAGTGCATGAAGAAGAAGAAGAAGAAGAAGCAGAAGTAGAAGAAGAAGAAGAAGAAGAAGAAGAAGAAGAAGAGATGACAATGTCAGAGGAGATGAGGTTTGGCTCTCCTGATGATGACAACGTCTCCAATCAAAATCTACGCTCTGATCTTCATATAGAATCAACCCACACGTTAGGTATATATATACCTTACGCAGTTAAGCTGCTTATATATTTTTATTCTTTGCTGTATCTAACACTCTTATCATCTGTATGTTATATATATAGATACACACATGGACATGATGAACTTAATGGAGGAAGGTGGAATTTACTCTCAGACAGTAACAACACTTCTCATGTCGCATCCCACGAGTCTTCTTTCAGATTCAGTTTCCACATCTTCTTACGTCCAATCATCTTTTTCCACGTGGAGGGCTGAGAATGTCAAAGACCATCAGCGAGTGGAGTCGCAATGGATGCTCAAACACATGATCTTGAGAGTTCCTTTCCTCCATGACAACACTAAAGAAAAGAGTCTTCCTCGAGAAGACCTGAACCACGTAGTGGCAGAGCGACGAAGGAGAGAGAAGTTGAACGAGAAATTCACAACGTTGAGATCAATGGTTCCATTTATGACCAAGATGGATAAAGTATCAATCCTTGGAGACACTATCGAGTACGTAAATCATCTTAGAAAGAGAGTACACGAGCTTGAGACTACTCATCACGATAAACAACATAAGCGGACACGTACTTGTAAGAGAAAAACATCGGAGGAGGTGGAGGTTTCCATCATAGAGAGCGATGTTTTGTTAGAGATGAGATGTGAGTACCGAGATGGTTTGTTGCTTGACATTCTTCAGGTTCTTCATGATCTTGGTATAGAGACTAGCTCGGTTCATACCGCCGTGAACGACGGTGATTTCGAGGCGGAGATAAGGGCAAAAGTAAGAGGGAAGAAAGCAAGCATCGTTGAGGTCAAAAGAGCCATCCACCAAGTCATTATACATAATTAATACTAATCTATAGATCCTAACTTTTCGTTGATGCCAACTCTAGATAAGGATAACTAAACGTATTTTTGTTTTAGCCTCACGTATCTTGCAATATGATCAGTTACTTACATATATAGGCCCCGGTTGTTCCGAGTAGGAGTACGGAGGCAACATATAAATGCAAATGTACTAGATGTCATGTTGTTCGTTTGTCCAATTTAATACTTTATATGAATGCTATATTTGGATGCAGTTTCAGTTGCAACCAAGACATCGTATTTTGGATGGATACAAATAGATCAGTTTCTTTGCAGTTTTAATTCAAAAAAATATTACCGTCAAAAAATTTATTTAAATGTAAACAAGTTTGTGTGTCCACTTAGAAGGATGCTTAATTAACATTGGACTGACCCATTCGATTATTTGATTTCGATATGAACTGTACGTAGAGTTTAGAAATCAACGTTAACTTCATTTATTAACCAAAGTTATCTACTTGGACCAAAATTGATGGTCAGGGTCAAGATAAACCAAGGTCAAACCGGTTTTAATTTCAGAAATAAATAATACCGATTTAAACTAAAATTAGATTCAAAATCGGTTTTGTTTTAAAATTCAAGCAAGCTGAACCAAAAACTAAATCAGTGAGAAAGAAAGACTCACATATCTAATGTGATTAGTGATGATCATCCAATGTCGTTCTTGAAGTTGATGAGAATTGAGAAATTAAACCAACCTCAGAGATTAACAAACCGAATATGATAAACAAGAAACAAGGAGAAGTAAAGAAGTGAGAAACTACGAAAAAAAATAGTTTGAAAGTAAGATGAAAGCATAACAATTTGGCTAGAAAAATAGATACTGTCAGAAAATAAGAGGATTTTGCCCACACACACAAAAAAATCAGAAAATAGGAGGAGAAAAGGTGACAACTTTCGTTTTGCTCATCAGTTGGAGAGCAAATGCCACTTAAGTGCATCTGTTGTCAATACACTATCTTGGCATACAATTGACAAATAACCTCTTAGACGGCCTTACATTATGAGTATATATGACTGTAAGGACCAGTTCTCAAAAGGAATTTGATGGAATAGTAGCTTTGGCCTTTGGGTCTCATTTAACAAAAAAAGAAAAGCTACATTTTTTAGATAAGAAAAGTGGTATTTAAGGTTGAAGTTCTTCCTTTGATCAAAAAAAAATATTTGCAAATTAATTATGAAAAGTCCATTTAAACTGTTTTAGGTTTTTAAAGCAATCGTATAAAATATTCATTTAGTAAAACATACCTTAAATTTTCTTTTGTCAGTATTACAAAAAAAAAAAAAACTAGTTTTCTAAAGATATGTATCCTAACATTTATTCAGAAAAGTATATATTTAAACTATAGATTTATAAACATCTTATATATCTATCCTTTTACAGGTTTGTAAATTCTCCTCTTCTCTCTGTTAAATATATTTTTCTTTTACCACCTCTGTTAAATATATTTTTCTTTCGTTATTATTAACTCAAAATTGGTAAACAAATTTGATATAAACTTTGATAAATAAGATATTTAACAAAAGAAAAAAAAAAAGAAAAAAAACCAAACCTTGTTTGTTTTAGTCTCTCGCCGTTTCGTATAAAGTGAAAGTACCCTTCTCTCTTGCCCAATTCCTCTTTTTCATAATCCAATCAATCTCCGATCGTCTTTTACAGAGACGAATCGACGAATCCGTCATCATCGCCGACGGGATCGTGGCGGCTGTGTAATATATTTTTAATATTAATAGGCGACAACCCAATTCGAAAGAGATGGGGAAGAAGAGAAAATCTACAGCGACGAGCCTCGATGAGGTAGATCGGACTGTTTACGCTTCGTTTCGCACCGCCGCAAACTCTTTATCTCAGCTTTATACTCAGTCTATGAATCACCAGAAACTATCTTTTCAAGCCGGTGAACGCCATGGTCTGGTATATTGATGATTCTTTTAACCCCTTTTACCCTCTTTCTCTCTCTCTCTCTCTCTCTGTTTGTGTGTGACTGTGTTCCCCTGTTCCAAGTTTTGATTTTTTATCTATTAGGGTACAATCCAATTTGATTCGAGTGGTTAATTTCATCATTTCTACCTAATCTGTTTGGTGTTCGATGTAATCTTATGTGTTTCGTTCTGCTTTTGGTGTTTCTTGTTTATTTTCTTATGACTTCTTGAGTTCAATTGGAACACTTTGGGAAGAAAAGATTTCATCTTTTCTTCTTCTGGACTTGTGTTAGTACATAATGATTTGTCCTTTTTCTCTTTTTTGTTGAAGTGCCTCTGTGTTCATTCAATTGCCAATGAAGTCAATGCATCTTTCTTTCTAGTTTCCATGGTTTATAGGTGTTATGTTTTTATGTAGCTATATCGTTAAACAAAGAATGATTCAGATTTTGTAAACCAGTGTTTTTGATTGCTTCTTTGTGTTCTTCTTTTGGATTCTCTAAGTCTCTTTAGCTTCCCTTCAGCCTTAACAAAGCTATCTGTTAGCCTCTTTTTTTATCAAGTTGAGTCTCCTTCCAATATCTTTCCTTTATGTGATGTGTTCTGTCTAAACATTTAGAACTGTTATTTATAATATGAAATTTAGTTGATGACAAAGAAAAATAAAGGCTATGAAGCTTGAAGATGGATATGAAATAAGAATAGTTTCTCTGGAGCCTTGTTTCCAACCTACATTGATGCGTTTCCATCTTTTTCACCTTGCGTCAGAACATCCCATCCTTGTCTAGCTCCCCAATTTACTTCAACAGTAGTCTTCTCGTGTCTCTTTGTTCTTTTCCTACATTACAACGGGTCTGACTATAAAGAAAACAATTGTCAGAACATCCCTATCGTTGTCTAGCTATCTCATTTGCTTCAACTCTAGCGCTACTTCTTAGTTACTTGAATTGAACAGTAGTCTGATTGGCTTATCACTATATTGAGTGTGATTGTATTCGTCTGTTCTTAAGATGTTGACGACTAGAGTAATATTGTGTTGTCTGCTTTTGTCTTTCTTTGGTGTAATGAAATTTCTACTTAATATGGGCTTAATTGAGTAGTGATGTGAAACCTGTACTTGGAAGATGACATACTGCATGGGATAGTTATGTGAAATAGGTTATGGCTTAAGAGAAGCATATAAGTTATATGCACCCTTAACCCAAGCTTTGTGTTGCATATTTTAGGAAAAACTGTACCAATGGATATGGAGACAACAAGAAGCAGGGTCAAGAGTGACACCTATGGATATAGTTAATTATATTCAGGTTCATATGACTCTTATATATTTATCTACTCTAATCTGAAATTCTGGCAAATTTTGTTTCCTGTTCTTGATTGAGTGTCTGGTTTCCCCAATGCAGAGTGAGCTCGAATGCTGCACAGAGGAGCCCCCAATGTCCCCAAGAGCACCGCCACCGCTGCCAACAATGCATATCACACATTCTGGGCTCATGGCCTCTTCAGGAACCTCTTGCCCAATAGCTGCTCCAGTGGTTCGGTCTGAGCAATGTGAGAACCAGGCCAAGAACTCGGTTTTCTCAAACGCCCTTTCAAGCCCAATACGGCGTAGTCTTCAGAACTACCAAATTCCGCAGGGAGGCTACACATCTGGCGGAGCCAGAAGCAGTGAACTGAACAGGGGATCTAACTCTCCAGGTTCTATTGATTCTTCAATGGATATGCATGCAGAATAAGAACTGTGATCATAATACACTCTTGTTTAATGATGTTTGATCTATATACAAAAACTCGGTTTGATTCTTCATAATGTAACAATTGATTCTTATCGTGGAGGTGGTTTGTGTTGGTAATTTGGTTAGGTCACATGTAAATCATCGTGTCTGATTCTTTTCACTTGTTTAACTCTGTAACTTTTCATGTGTTAAACTACTTATGACCAACTAGCAAATGGTTGCTGTCATAACTTTGACCTATGCGTAAAGGATAGATATAGATAATTTTGCGGCTTGTATCCAACAAGGAGAAAGCAAAAATTACCAACGTACTCTTCTTAGAAGAACCACCAAAACATAGGATCATTACGATATTGAGGCCATGAATGGTAACATTTGCGGTTTTCTAAGTGTGTTTTTTTAAAAACTGTTTAATTCACCATTCACAAAAAAAAGAGTTGTCATTGCGTTTTTTAAAAAAGTGAAAAAGTCAATTAGCGTTTTTTCAAGGGGAGTTATTTAACACTCGGACCGCAGCTACATATGTGACTATCAATTATGTAGCGGTTTGTTTCCAAATACGCACTAAATAAAAATAAATATTAATATATTATTTTCTGTTTAATTTATGACTAATAAAAATATTTAATACTGTTATGAGAATTAATAATTTACTTTTCTAAATGTGTATTTTTAATGATAAAGTTACTTCATTATTTATTTATAAATTATTAAATAATTAGCTTTATGATAAAAAAAGATTTAAAACAAAGCAAAAAATTTATGTCAAATTAAAATTTTCATTTTTTTTAAGTCACTTATATTTGCTAGATATAGATGACACTTATCTTTCAAAAAAGCACATATACAAATAAATCATAAAAATTCTCTTAATTGTGAACCACAATAATATTTTTATCAATCAAATTTTAATTTTTAATAAATTTTGGTATTTAAAATTCAGAAATCAAAACTTTATTTATTAGTAAAAAATGAAAATATATAATTATATTAGTTATTAATAAAATAATTTAAAATCCGTACCGCAAATTGTTTTTTACCAATCAAACATTATTTTGTACCGCTTAATTTGGAATAACCGCACTTGTCCCGCAAATACATTTGTCCCGCACGTACCGCAGTTAAACCGTACCGCACTATCAAATTTTTTTGTCCCGCACTAGTAAATCCGCAGTTATTATTCGGACCCTGAATGTTAATGATGAGAAATGCAAAGCATTGCACTTAACTGAAGACCTAGATACCATTATTATTATTGAAATGTAAAAAATGTCACACTTAATCCGATCCAGAGTTGCTTCAGGGGATATTCGTGGCGTTCACATAGAAAATGGTGTACCAACAATCACACATTTACAATTTGCTGATGACTTCTTATTTTTCTGTCAAGCAAACATGCCGAATTGCCGTGTTCTTAAGGAGGTCTTTGAGGTCTATGAATACTACTTCGACTAGCAGATAAATACAAGTAAATCACTAATAACTTTTTGCTCGAGAGTGAATGATCAATTGCAAAATAAGCTCAAACACATTCTTGGGATTCCGAATCATGGTGGGGGGGGGGGGGGNGGGGGGGGGAGTATCTAGGGCTTCCTGAGCAGTTTGGGAAGAAAAAAAGGTGATGTTTGATTACATTATTCAGCGAGTCTCACAACGAACTTCGTCATGGAAAATGAAATACCTATCACAAGCAGGAAAAGAGATTTTGATTACATCAGTGGGTCTTGCAATGCCTATCTATTCCATGACATGTTTTAAACTTCCTATTGGCATCACCAATGAGTTAGAATCTATTTTAATGAGATTATGGTGGGAGAAGATGATAAGTTTGAAGATGCGATCTCTTCTCTCTTATCTCTTCTCAATCCCTAATACAAACTATGAACCCTAACTGATAAGATCGGAGAGTTACAATTCTCCTCTCTTATCAGTCGCAGCTCTGATCTAACAAACACACAATGTTGATCACGCAAAATGCCTTTTACAATAGTAATATATCTCTATTTATACTCTACATTGTTCTCATTCTTCTTTTTAGCTCCTCACATGTGCCTCTCATGTGCTTATCAATACTCCCCCGTTTGACGACAGCTTGTCCTCAAGCTGTGAAGGAGCAAATAGGATTGACACAGAAGCAAAGAAGACGACCATTCCTGCCACGGCAAAGCTGCTGCACGCACAATCATCTTCTGTACCATAGTAAGTGACTCCAAGAAAGTGCAGGTCCAGACTTTATGGCTCTGAACATCCATTGTTCAGATTAACGAGCTGCAGATTCTTCTTTCTCCAACAATGCCACACCGAATAATAGACGTTCCTATCCCCATATGGTGAGTACAAGCCAATAAAGTTCCCTTCATAACTCTGTTTTGCAGTAATGCTGCCAACACACTTCTATTTTAATCCAACGTCAAACTTTTGCTCAAAATTCTGCAAATACCGAGCTTTCCAACGGTGCCAAGAATGGTAACTCACAATCCAACGCTGCATCTTTCTACTTTGAACCATAGACTCTTGTACTCTCTCCCTTGATCTCTCGTAGTGAGCAGCCAAAACTCACTAAGATTTAACTTCCTCTTCTTGTGTGTTACTCGCTGCCTTTGAAGTAACACTCTGTCAAACACCGGATGATCACACAGCCACAACTTATCACCATTTGTGTTCCAAAGTGCAAAAATATCTTCATCCTCGTATGTTTTCTTTTCAAAATTTTTTTTTTCCTTTCTCAGCACTCTTGTATCATACCTATCTTTGAACTTAAATTTCCATGTTTTAGAACACTTCTGTTGATGTCCCCTTTGTTGCAAGGAATGCTCACAACAATTAACCTTTACACAGGGTGACTTCTCACCACAATCAGTCACTTCAAAGACATCTACAACCTTTAATATTCCTTCTTGTTGAGTTTCAAACTATCACTAACAAACCCAGAGTTTAGATCATGAAAAAGAAGGCCAGGTTGTGACTGAAACTGATCCCCTGATGCATTAGAACAAGTCAGAGATGCATCGTGAACATCCTTAAAGACTGAAATCACACTTTTCTGTGGTTGGGGAATTCCATCTGCTGCCAAGTCTAAAGATCCTTTTTCCTGTGATTCTTGTTCTTGATGCAAATCAGTCTCTGTCATCGGTTTTGTGGCTAAGAGTGGCTCCTGTTTCAGAATTGACAATGGCTGCAGAGTAACTGGAACCGAATTCCCAAATCGAACATACAATTTGGATTTAAAATCCTTCCAATTCTTGAAAGACACATTCCTGAACCAACTAAGAGCATTTCCTTTTAATTTCTGCGTTACCAACTGTATCTTCTCTATGTCAGTATGTCGATCAGATCGAAGTAATCTTTCCATCTGTGTTATCCAACTACATGGATAAAGTCCATCAAAAATTGGCAGCTCGATCTTTTTCACCATGTTATCTCCATTCCCTTTCATAGTCCCTTGAGTTAATCCATTCAACAATGTCCCTTCTAACTTCTGATCCTCTAACCCATTAACCTGAGATGAAAAATCCTCAATCTTCTGCACATAATATGATATTGACCCAGTCTTATGTGAGCCTGCTTCTTGACTTGATGCGTTTAGCATAGTCACTGCAGAATCAGATCCATAAATCTTCTTATTCTCTTTACTAGCCAACATCAACTCTTCTTTATCAACTTTTTTCTTTATACATGACTCCATAGCTCTAGCTACAGCCATCATCTCCGGAAAATTACATGGCTTTTGCATATGAACAAGCTCCTGCATTTCCCGTGTTAACCCATTGAGAAAAATCCCTTCTAGTTTCTGCTCATTCAACCCATATACTTGTGATGAAAGATCCTTAAATCGTTGTATATACTCCGCTATTGTTCCTGTCTGTTTGATACAAAACAAACTTATATTTGGTCCTCTAATCTTTGATCCAAATTTCAGCATCAATCCCGACTTAAACTGAACCCAACTTTCAAACTGTCTCCTGTTAATTTCCAAGTTGTACCAGCTCAATGCTTCTCCTTGCAAGCTCACTAAAGCTAGGAATAGTTTCTCTGCATCATTGTATCCACCGATTCGAAAGAAATGCTCAACAACCACAATCCAACCATAAATTCCCACGCCCTCAAACACGGCCATCTCCACGTTGTTGAGAAGGTTTTCTCTGATCCTAGGCCTAATATCACTACGGCAAGATTCCGAAAAGGAATGTGTTACCTGATTGGCTTGATCTTGCGATCTTGAAGTGGTAATTTGACTCTTGCCTCCAACTTCTTGCACTGTCTCTTTCCCGAATAAATTGTTTATCCCAAAATATAGCTTCTGCTTAATCTCCAAAAACTGTTGATCCTGAGCGTCGATTCTTGAATCCAAATGTGATTCTACACAACGAACCATGGAACTCATCTTTGCCAATTGATCGTAAAACTCAATAGATGAAGCCGCTGTTTGCTCTGCCCCTGGTAGCTCTCTAATCGGTGAATCTTGCTGTATCTCCATCTCCAATCCTTTGATTCTTCAATTTGGTAAAATTCCCAATTTCATCAAACCGTAAACCTTCACTTGCGATAACTCCGATCACAGTCACGACGCACCAATTGATAAGTTTGAAGATGCGATCTCTTCTCTCTTATCTCTTCTCAATCCCTAATACAAACTATGAACCCTAACTGATAATATCAGAGTTACAGTTCTCCTCTCTTATCACCATGACCAGAGTCGCAGGTTTGATCTAACAAACACACAATGTTGATCACGCAAGATGCCCTTTAAAATAGTAATCTATCTCTATTTATACTCTACATTTTTCTCATTCTTCTTTATAGCTCCTCACATGTGCCTCTCATGTGCTTATCAGAAAAGTACACATGAAAGAGGCATCCCTTGGGTTGCATGGAAGAAACTGCAATACTTTAAGAAGGAGGGTGGACTAGGTTTCAAGGATTTGTCAAAATTCAATGACGATCTACTTGGGAAGCAAGTATGGCGCCTTATTAAAAATCCTGACTGTCTTTTTGCAAAGATCATGAAAGCTCGTTATTGTAAAGACACCACAATCTTACATGCCAAGAAACGAGTGAATCAATCATATGGATGGGTTTCTCTTCTTGCCGGTTTGGATGTCATAAAAAAAGGTAGCTGGTATATAATTGGTGATGGCGAAACAACTACAATTGGAATTGATAATGTAACATGTACAAGCCCACCAAGACCAATCTATGGCTCACAGAACAATATGAATAACACTTTTCAGGATTACATACTGAAAGTAGGTAATGTTCGGGTTTGGGATGAGTCAAAAATTCAAATTGATATCCATACTCCGGATCAACAGATCTTGACAGATATGTATCTCCCCCACATTTCCCTCCCAGATCGCACTGTTTGGCACTATAATGTTTCAGGTCAATACTTTGTTCGCTCCAGTTATTGGTTGGCTACACATGACCCTCCATGAATAGGTGACCATGAACAAGCATCACATGGTTCCATTAGGCTCAAAAAAATTGTTTGGAAGCTACAAATCTTACCAAAACTAAAACACTTCCTATGGCGATTATCCAAAACTCTGCCTATCCTGTATGCCCAAGATGTTTTCAATCGAATGAAACTATCAATCATATATTTTTCACTTGTTCATATGCTAATCACATTTGGAGTTTGGCAAACATACCAATACCCATAACACTCTCTCCAACAAATGATTTTGAAACAAATTTAGCTGCAATATTGGAGTTCCATAACCAAAATTGTTCTTTAGAACAAAAATTAATATCCTTCTGGTTGCTCTGGCATATTTGGAAATCAAGGAACAACTTCATTTTCGAAACTGTCTCAATTAGTCCTTTATTGGTGCTTCACCGTGCACAAGGAAATGTCCGAGAATGGATTATGCACACTCAGTCTTCTCCATGTACAAAGTTTTCAAATACTTCACCTCAAAACTTAAATTGGCCGCGGCCAACGCATCCTTTTGTTAAGTGCAATTATGATGCTGGTTTTGATGCAACATCAAACAGGACGACTGCGGGATGGATTCTACGAGACAACACGAGTGGATCTCTTGGTTGGGGTTCATCGTTACTACCAAATGCAACTACCCCACTGGAGGCTGAAGGAAAGGTCCTACTCTCTGCAATGCAACAGTCATGGATTCGGGGCCTCACTTCTGTTTGTTTTTAAGGAGATTGTGAAAAACTAGTCAAAATTCATAATGGACAAACATACGACATCTCAATTGATGGCCTTTACCATGATATACTCCTTTGGTCTACATATTTTCAACATGTTGAATTTAAATTTGTTAAACGAACATGTAATAATGCGGCTCATTTACTTGCAAAGCATGGAAGTCTCAATTGTAATTTCTATTCTAGTTGTTTCTCTCCACCGATTTGGTTGTACAAACTGATGTATCATGACTTTCATCGTTCCTAAATAAAATCACTTTTTTGACGAAAAAAAAATTAATGTCTTTGTGGATTGGTGAAGGAGCGAGGGAATATGTTCTAGCTAAGCGGAAGTGGAATCCAAGAAAATGTAGATGTGGTCAAATACGGTTAATTAGAAGCTAGAAACTTCTACTCCACACAGGCAAACTAATGAACAGTGAAGAGAGTTTTAGAGGGTGAGACAAAGGAGTGTTATTTTTTCTTGTTGAATCTTGATCCTTGAGTGAGAACTTGTAAAACAGAATAACACCACAAGATAATATTTTTCTTGTAGTGAAGCTTAGGAGCAAGAGATCTCCCCCAAAACGTAGCGGTTATCCATGCACTCAGTGATCAATTTCTTTTGTTATTTCCTTTACAAGAAACTATTTTCTTACTCTTAACTCTACAAACGGACTGTTAACACCGTCACGGTTAGGCATATGTTTACATAAATTTATGAGTTTAAGTTGTGAATCTAAAATTTTGGGTATGAAATTTATAACTTCAGATATATGAACTGACCAAAGTACTTAGATAGGGTATGAAATGGTCGCCATATTTGCTGAAACCCTTAAGTTTATTAATATGGTGAGGCCAAAACGCACCGTATTCGTGCTTGCTTAATCAATGACAACAACATTATTACTTTTTAAACAATTTTTTTTTTTTAAAAAGAAACAAACTAAAGAAAAATTGATCATATACAACGACAAACACAGCTGCGACTTTCCTTTTGTTTATAATATAAGACAAATACATGATTATAAAATTTATAGACTTAAAATATATTTTTTAACGAATGAGAGAGGAATGCAAAATTGTGGTGACATTATGAACTTGGGGGAAAGAGAGTACTAGGGATTAAACAATTATATACAACGTTACAAAATTTTGTATAAATAGAAAACCACAACTATGGATTTGTATCATCAAACTTCAGTTTATTGAACATAAAAGGTAAAAAACATTTTATAGCAAAAAGAAAAGTAATGGCAAGGAACCTCAACTTTGTCAGCTTCACCATCCTCTTGATAGTCCTCTTGATGGCTTCCACCGGTATATATATTTATCCAAGTTTTCTATTATACTCTTCATTTGTCTTCTAATTATCTTGTGCTGATGATCGATCCTGATGAATATGTCCACACCTGGTAGAAATCATGAAGACAGAGGCTCAAACATGCTCCACATTCCTCGACGAGTGTGGGCCAGACCCGTTCCTAGGTACAAATGCTGATTGCTTTAACTGTTGCAAATACACATACGGGAGTCCTCCAGCATGTAAAGGTCTTGTTGAGGGAAGCGACAAACATTGTCACTGCTACCAAAATCCATAAGGTTTTGAAATAACTTCGTACAGTTACCACATGTAATATTTCTTTTCTCATTTGGTGTAAGGACATGACATGTGATTATGTTTATGTTTAAGTTTCTTTTGCTTCCAAATAAAAAATCGACGGTCAAGCTCACTGCTTGCATGTAAGCTCATGTTGTGTGCACTTTTGTTTCATTCTGATTACTAAAATTGTTTTGTGTTTGTGTTTCTCATTTCATTCCTGTCTACGTTCAAAATCTTGTCGACCGAAGAAACTCAATATAAATATTTATCTCATCTGAAGGTATAAACTTGGACTGTAAAATCAGTTTTTAGGATGGATGTTTCACGCTAATAAGAAAAAACATTACTATTACAAAAAGAAAAAAAATTACTTTATCTCAATCGCATGATTGGTTTATATTACTCGGTGTTCGTACAAGGCCCATCCATTCGACTAGTTGTACATACTCTTTTTCTTTGTCAAAACCTTGTGCCTTCATTCATTCAATATAGAAAACTATTACAAGTACAGAGAAGAGGCAAGAGTCAAAGTTTGAAACATTATAAAAAGGGCATTCTCCAATGCCAAAAGGTAATAAAAGGAGTGATAAAAAGAGTTTAGAATCAAAGAGAGCTATGAGCCATAGGCTTGGGAAGCTAATGGTACATGTGGGATCATGATACATCGAGAGATCATCCTCGAGAGCTTCAAGGAACAGTTAAAAGGTCACGGTCATCTGACACTGTGATATTAAGAAGAGTATCAATGCATCAATGTCCACCGGGGCAATAGGAACCCACAATAACAAGACATCAAAAAAACCGGGGACTATGTTGTTGTAGTCAGTTAGGAGTTGCTTTGAAACCCAAAGCATAAAGGTTGGATCACTTCGCGAAGTCGCAATAAAGACTGTTAGGTACAGGATCCGTGTGATGGAGATGGTTGGGAGGTGATGCTTGGAATCATCAGGTAGCCATCTTAATTGGTAGCTTTCAATGAACACAAGGAGTTCAAGATCAAGGGTACCACTTTTGCTATAGCAGTTCAAGGAGCAAAGACCATATATCCATATACTTTTAAAACCAAATCTCAAATCCCTAAGAACAGCTAAGACCAGGTTCCGAGCAAGAGATAAGGATAACCAAAGCAGAACTGTCATTACCTTTCTCCAATGGAGTCTTTGGCCATTGAGCAGAGGAAAACGAAATAGGACTTGACAATGAGAATCCATGAAAACGAAAAAGGACTTGGCAATGAGAATCCATGGACGATGAAGTAATGGGCCTGGGCTTGCTATTTTGACCAACCTGAGAATAGTAGATAGGTTTGGCTTGTTTTTGCGCTAATGAGCCTATCTTGAAGCCTAGGTCCACTAGGGAAAACTTTAGGTATCCAAGAGAGCGCCGCAAAGGATGGTTAGCCTGTCGGCCGCCCGAGACTGACAGAGAGATCTGTGGTGCAGAGGGATTCTCCGATAAGTGAGAGATTGGCGGGAAAATGCAGTGACCGTGGCAGAAGTCGTCATTGGTAACTAGGTCCACTAGGGAAACACTACAAGAATACATGCATTTTGGGACTATCTTTTGTGACTCTTTTTGTGGTCGCAAATATTTGTGACGCTTTTGTTACTATTTTGAGACTACTTAATGAATATCATGACAAGATATGCAAAAGAGTCACATATTTACGATAGATATAGTTAGTCGGCAAATAGTCATAAATAAGTGACTCTTCACCGACTATTTTGCAACCTACGAGAAAAACTAATTATGTTTTGCTGAATTTTATCTATAGTCACAAAAGAGTCTTAATTTTGCGACTACTTTGCCTTGTTTCAGCAACTCCTCCAGATTTTAAAATTGCAATTTGACAATATAGAATTACTAATATGTTGAATTAAAGTAAGATTATGTGAGCTTGACTTTTTTTAACCAAATGATTGTTTTACCTCTTAAAATGAATGATATACTTCACAATTAGACGATAAGTGCTTCTAAATGCTTATTGCTATTGTATTTAGATACCAAAGTTAATAAATCTAGAATATTGGTTTGTGACTCATATTGGTGCGTCACAAAATAGTTACTCTTTATGACGAAAATGCAACAAAAAAAGTTTACGACTATATTGCTACTCTCTTGTGACTAATTTGCTACTAATGTTGTGACAACTTTGCATCTCCTTAGCAACTTTTTAGAATTTAAAATATATAATTTGACAATATTGAATGGGTAATATGTTGAGTTAACCATTTTTACGTTGATTTGAACTAATACATTTATATACTCTTTCTTAATATTTAATTTTACATGTTTTAGTTAAAATCTTTGTAAACAACAAGTCATGTAAAAGATGGTACTTAGGTTTTTAATGTAAGGTTATGTAAGTTAGAAAAAAACTTACTAAATGATTGTTTTACCTCTTAAAATTAAAGTTATACTTCACAATTGGACTATAAGTGCTTCTAAGTCTTACGATTATTGTATTTAGATCTCAAAGTTAATAAAACTAGAATACTGGTTTGTGACTCATACTATTACGTAGGCCTGGGCAAATAAACCAAACCTAAGGAACCGACCCGAACCCGATCCGAAATACCCCACCCCGAACCGAACCGATTCTGTCTAAATAACCGATCAGTTTTTGTTTTCAAATAACCACATGTATCAGGTATTACCCGAACTGAACTCGAGAACCCGTGAGTACCTGTTCATACCCGAACACATTTATACAGGATATCGCATATGTAGATTTGCGAAAATCAGTTTGCCTTATTCTCCCTCTTCGAATCCTTCTGAATCTCTAAAAAAATCATAGCCATGCCGAACTTGCTAAATTTTGTCCGATTTCAAGAATCTTTTGGTTTTATATTAGGATTGGGGTATACTAAAATTTCCATTTTAGTGTTTGTAGGTGAGAGAGGGTATGGTGGTTGTTGGTTGGAGGCGGTGACCGGTAGCCGGCAACGGTGATTGGTGGTCGGAGGAGGTGGCCACAGTTGTTCGCCGGAGATTCTCGCCGGAGATGTCGCCGCATATGCTCGCTGGAGGATGTGGCTGGAAATGTCGCCGGAGATGTTCACCGGAGATGCTTGCCAGAGGAGGTGGCCGGAGATGTCGCCGGAGATGCTCGTCGGAGGAGGTGGTCAGAGATGTCGCCGGAGATGCTCGCCGGAGTAGGTGGTCGGAGAAGTTGCCGGAGATGTCGCCGGAGATGCTCGCCAAAGATCCAGAGATGCTCGCCGGAAATGCTCGCCGGAGGTGATGGGCGGTGGTCGGAGGGTGGTAGGGGTGGTGGTGAAAGGATGGTTGGGGTGTTAGTGGTGGCTAGAAAATAGGGTGGTGGAGGGATAAAAACTGTAATTAATAAATATAATATAGAGTATATAGTAGATACATAATTAGTATGATTTTAAATTATAATTTTTTTTAGGTTATACACCCCAATTCCCCAAGAAAAAATGATAATATAAAAACAGCGACGACTTTCCTTTTCTTGATAATATAATTATAAGACAAATGCATGACTAAAAAATATAGACTTCAAAAATATATATCCTAACGAACGAGAGCCGGCAATGAAAAATTGTGGTGACATTATGAACTTGGGGAAAGAGAGGAGGGATTAAACAATTATTCATATGTTACAAAATTTTGACTATAAATAGACCACCACACCTATGGATTTGTATCATCAACTTTAAGTGATCATACAAAGCAGACAACATTTTTTTAGCAAAAAGAAAGAAATGGCAAAGAACCTTAACTGTGTCAGCTTCACCTTCCTCTTAGTAGTCCTCTTGATGGCTTCCACCGGTATACATATTTACCCAAGTTTTCTAATATACTTTTCAGTTGTCTTTTAATTATCTTGTGCTGATGATCTTGATGAATATGTCATCTGGTAGAAATTTTGAAGACCGAGGCTCAAACATGCTCCACGTTCCTCGACGAGTGCGGGCCAGAACCGTTCCTGGGTACAAATGCTGATTGCTTTAACTGTTGCAAATACATACGGAAGTCCTCCAGCATGTAAAGGGCTGGTTGAGGGAAGCGACAAACACTGTCATTGCTACCAAAATCCCTAAGGTTTTCATATAACCTCATACAGTTACCAAATATAACATTTCTTTTCTCATATGCTGTAAGGACAATGACATGTTATTCTGTTTATGTTCCTTTTTTTTGCTTCCAAATAAAAAATAGCAAGGGTAAAGCTTATCACTGCTTCCTTGTAAGCTCATGTCGTGTGCACTTTTGTTTCATTCTGATTACTAAATTGGTTTTCTGTTTGTGTTTCTCATTTTGACTCCCGTCTACATTCAAAATTTTTCAGCCGAAGAATTGATATATACATTTTTTACCTCATCACTGTAAATTCAGTTTTTTTAAGATGCATGTTTCATGGCATCCCAATCACGTGAATTTTTTTATTTAGAACTCCTCGCATTAAGCCAAATGCAATTGGGTGCGCCGCGTTACAATAACATCTTGAATTTCTTCAGGAATTAAATTAGCATTTCCCTAAATTGGTCTAAGAAAAGCCTTGCAGTAAATGGACCTTTTAGAAGCTTGCATTTTCCATTTGGAGTGCAATTGTAATGCCCATACTTAGTCTTCACCAATCAATTCAGGCTCGGCTAATCATACGAGCAATAAATCCTCCATTTACATTCCCCTCCAATACCACATTTATAGGATTTTTTTTGTCTTATCCCATCTATCTTGCTTTGCTCAAAGCATAGGCCAACACAACTGTTTTGAACTCATAACCTGGACAGAATGCAGTTCCCACAGCTAACTTATCTTATATTTTCCTTCTCGTTCATCTGAACTCTCTGGAATTGTATTTTGCTCAATAGATAACTCATCAAAAAAGTAGATCAGAAGGGGTTTTTAAAATTGCCCATAATAGGACGGCTTTGAAACTATCTTGAAACGGGTTTCGCTCGCCTTTTTGTCTATGTTGGTCAAAAATCTATAAAATCTTCTTTGGAGCACAAATGCTAGTATTACGTCTAATCCTCCATAGGAAAATACGATGTAATTAGCCTGCAACATTGGATGTGCATTTAGGGGTTACTTAGCCATGTGATATTTTTCCGCTTATAGTTTTATGCTTTTACTTGTTAATCACACAGGAAAAGAATCTTAGCAATTATACTCAGTTGATTTGGTAGTCGAACGGCATGATTGAGTTCTCTTCTTGTATTATGTAAAAACCTTTGCTTCAGTTTATGTATCGTTTTTTCACAAAATATATATATACATATATATCGTTGTGTCCCCTTTCCGCTTACTAGTTTGCATTATATTCACTTTAGTTTTAAAATTAAATTAAATTATTGTTGGACAGACATAAAAAGGTAATTAAGTAACGGTTATATGATAGTATGACCCATTTTGTTGGAAAGTCGCACATAAGGAGATGCTTAAATGTCAAGAGAATCGATATAGTGGCGCCATGATTGCTGTGCTGTAATGCAGCTGAAACCCTAAAAATTATTACTTAATGGTCCAATGAAGCCAAATCGTTTTCATTGTTGGATTAAAAAATTGCCCAGATTCGTGCTTAGTCTATCCATGCACAACAATGTCATTTTTAAACAATAGTTATTTACAAACTAGCGAAAATAACTTATTATAAGAAATTAGTTAGAGAGATGACCAAAACAATATCTTCCTTTTGGTTGATTATTTTAAGACAGTGCATGATTAAAAAAAGGATAGACTCTGAAAACAAAATGTAATGAAAAAGACGGCAATGCACAATGTGGCGACATTATGAACTAGGGAAATCCTGAAAGAAGAGGAGGGATTAATCAAACAAGAGTATAACAATGGAACAGAATATTGAGTATAAATAGATCATCACACCTATGGATTTGTATCATCAAAGTTTAAAGTTTAGTGAAAAGAAAAAAGAAGAAACATAGTCTAAGAAAAAGCAAAGCAAAACCAAAAGAAATGGCAAAAAACCTCAACTCCATCAGCTTTAGCGTTCTCTTGGTTGTCCTCGTGATGGCTTCAACCGGTATTGATTGACCTAGTTCTCTATTATACTATTCAGTTGTTCTGATGATCTTTTTGATGAATATTTTAACATCTAGGAATCCTCAATAGCGAGGCTGGTACTAATTGTCCCGGTGGATGCTCTACTGCCTCTGAACGTGTGTTCTTAGGCGAGTGCGGACCTGACCCATACGCAGGTACAGAAGCTGATTGCTGTACGTGTTGCAAAAACACCTACAAGACTTCTCCTAATGTACCATGTTGGTCGGCTGTTGAGGGAACCATCAAACATTGCCATTGCTACAAGCATGTCTGAAATAACCTCCTATAATTACCAAGTGTAACTTTTGTTTCCATTTGGTGTAAGGACATGACATGTGTGTATGTTTACGTTCAAGTTTCTTTTGCTTCCAAATAAAACATCAAGGGCAAAGCTTATCACTGCTTTCGCCAAAGTATTGTAAGCTCATGTTTGTTTCTACTCTTGTTTCATTCTGAATATATACTGAAGGTTTTTTTCGTGTTATACTAAAGCTCCCTTACCGCTCTCAATCGATTTAATTGCTTCACATCCTTAATTTTTTTACCCTTATAAAAGACATTTTGATGATAGGTCATTTATGTGTAAAGAAATGATTGGGTACGCAAATGTTAAGATTTAAATATCATTTCAAAGACTTGGTGACAGGTTTGGTTGATTAGGTCTGGTAATTATGAAACTGATATCACCATTCAGTTGTAATTAAGCAAGCAAAAATAGTTAGAAATATTGCAAAAATGATATAACTATTTATCACTTTTATATTCGGATAATATTAGTAGATGACTAAATATTTATAAGAAATTAAGGGTTGAAAGATCGGAACTTGGTCGTAGTTCAGTGCAGGGAGGAAGTTTTCTAGACTGGTCATGTGGGGTGTGAACGGTGTGTAATGTAGGAGGATACCGGGCATGGCTCCTTTGCCTAGTGTGGACAAGAGGCTCACGGGCAGCCGCATGTCTTCTGGCCGGTCTGCGACATAGCTTGGTAGATCTAGAGTAACTTCGGAATGGCTGAACCGATGAGTGATTGAACTAACAGATGAATCCTGACTCTTCTAGTTTTGACAGAATTCAAGATCTCTTGATTTGGATCAGGGAAGGTCTTCAAAGGATACCAAACTTCAAAGGCTTTGAAGCACCAAAACCTAGAACCAGTTTTGAAGCACAAATACATAAGATACCTAGAACCAGTTTTGAAGCACAAATACATAAGATACCTAGAACCAGTTTTGAAGTACAAATACATAAAATGACCTTGAAATATCCAATATCACTTGAAATTCTCCTTGCAAACTTATTAAAATAATACAACCCATCAGTTAGTGCTGGAATGACGACTAAATTTGTCGAAAAATGGCGACTAAATAGCGACGGAACAAAGAAGTTGTGAATATTATCCCAAAATTGTCGCAAAATAAGCGACTAATACTGTAATCGCCCAATATAGTCGTAAATTTGGTGACTAAATTGCGACACTTTCGGTGGGTCGCTATATATTTGTTTAAAACACGTTTTCATCATTTCGGGGTAGGTGTACCTGTTTTTTGGTGACTACATGATATAGTCACCTTTTAGTCGCTAAATATACCTATATAAACAAAACTAGCCTAATCGTTCTCCTCATTCGTAAAAACACAAAGCTACACTAAAACAAAATGTGGCATAGAGATTTATAATAATGTCAGAAATTTACAATTATAGTAATTTTCGGCAGTGGATATACAAGAGGATTGATGAGGTGACGGAAAATTTTTCACAATAGTTTAAAACCGGGATGGAGCAGTTCATGGAATTTGCAAATAGCAAGCCATTTGCACAGGAAAACGGGGGTAAGTTTTACTGCCCTTCTAGTAAGTGCAAAAACGGGAAGCGTTTTCTGGGGACTAGAATTTGGAATCATCTTTTTAGTTATGGGTTTATGCTAGATTATTATGTTTGGTATATGCATGGGGAAGAAATTAATATGGATATAGAAACGAGTACTATTGATCCGATATTTATAAGTGTGAGTGAGGAAGTTAGTAATGTAGTAGAAGATGGATATGTGGATATGGTGAATGATGAATTTCCATCTAATGTGAGTTTTGATGATAACTATCATTGCGATTGGGGTTATCAGAATGTAGAAGAACCATACTTAACCATTCAAAGAAATTCTATGACTTGTTAGAAGGTGCAATAAATCCAATATACGATGGTTATTGTGAAGTTCACTCACAATTATCCTTAGCTGCTAGAGTCATGCAAAATAAGGCAGATTATAATATGAGTGAAAAGTTAGTGGATTCAGTTTTTGAAATGTTGAGTATTATTTATCAGAAGGAAACCACGCTACGGGTTCACATTACGAGACATAAAAATTGATGCGCAATTTAGGACTCCCATATCATACAATTGATGTTTGTATTAACAACTGTATATTATTCTAGAAAGATGACGAAAAGGAAAAAAAATGTTTGTTTTTTGGTGAACCAAAGAATGACAGACGCAGAATGAAAGTACCATATAGTCGTATGTGGTACTTACCTGTTGCTGATAGACTGAACAGAATGTATCAGAGTCAAAAGACTGCAGCAGCAATGCGATGGCATGCCGATTACCAAGTAAAGGAGGCAGAAATGAGTCATCCTTCTGATGTGGCGAAGTGGAGGTATTTTCAAGAACTAAATCCTCAATTTGCTGAAGAACCACGTAACGCGTATTTGAGATTGTGTACATATGGGTTCAATCCACTTGGGATGTCTCATCACCATTCGTTATGGCCTGTTATATTGCGACATATAATCTACCCCATGGTATGTGAATGAATACAGAGTACTTGTTTCTACCCCCATGTACTTTTGAATAAGGCTAAAACATGGCCAATGTATTTTACAAGAGGTTATTTGTTTCATACCGAGAATCACGGTGCTGGACGAAAGATATTGATGCTGCATATTTCTACGGGACATTAACTGATATCATAGAACTTTAGTATGAGGGGTTGGTCAATTTGAAGACCACACTTTTTAACTGCAAGTGGTATGACCCTGTTATTGGTAGAGGCCCTCGAAGGAGTAATGGTGGTGTTGTAGATGTTCTTTCATCCAGAAAGTACAATAAATATGAACCATTTATTCTAGGTATATATATATATATATATATATATATATTAATTATATATTGTTAGTATAACATCTATATATAATATGTATAACTTTTACATGTTGATATTGCAAACAGCATGTCAAGAACATCAAGTTTGTTATATTCCGTACCCATACATAAATGTGATAAGAAATTAAGGGTTGAAAGATCGGAACTTGGTTGTAGTTCAGTGCAGAGAGGAAGCTTTCTAGACTGGTCATGTGGGGTGTGACCGATGTGTATTGTAGGAGGATACCAGGCATGGCTCCTTTGTCTGGTGTGGACAAGAGGCTCACGGGCAGCCGCATGTCTTCTGGCCGGTGTGCGACATAGCTTGGTAGATCGAGCGTAACTTTGGAATGGATGAACCGATAAGGTTGATTGCACTAACAGATGAATCCTGACTCATCTAGTTTTTGACAGAATTCAAGATCTCTTGATTTGGATCAGGGAAGGTCTTCAAAGGATACCAAACTTCAAAGGCTTTGAAGCACCAAAACCTATAACCAGTTTTGAAGCACAAATACATAAGATAACTAGAACCAGTTTTGAAGCACAAATACCTAAAATGACCTTGAAGTATCCAATATCACTTGAAATTCTCCTTGCAAACTTATTAAAATAATACTAGAGATTGAAAATTTACGATGTTATCACAAGCCATCAGTGTGTGGTGGAAACTACGTCACATCAATCTAGAGTCCAATGTTCAAGAAAGCGCTAAGCGTTAACTAGGCAGTGATCCAACGCTTAGCGCCTAGAACGCCTAATCGGAATCTAGGCAGTTTTAGGCAGTTTAGGCGTTTACACTATAAACTAATATATATCTGATATTATGTATATAATTATACAAAATATGTATAATAATGAAAAAAATATTAAAAAAAAACAATGGATAAAAACATTATTTCAGTTCATTTTAAATAACATATTAAACATTTGTAATTATGTTTATAGAAATAAACCTTATAAATTTTTTTTGGGCAATTAAAATTTTAAAAATACACTAAAATGATGATACTACAATTTTAGGCGGTCAAAGCGGTCGTCTAGGTGGTGGTATAGCACCTAGCGCCTAAACGGGGCGGAGGCGGATGCCTAAAACGCTTTTTCGAATACTTATCTACACAATCCACTAAATGAGAAGAAGATTACAGCGCAATAAATAGGGAGCTTTACTAAAATAACTTAGAAATGTAAAAAAAATGTTAAAAAATGATTAGATGGGATGTGTTTTTATAGGAATTTAATGGGTTTTTAACCCTCTAGTTGGTATACAAGGAAAAATTGAATTACCATTCTGATGGGGACATCAAGTCATTATCAGCCAAATATCAGGGAGGGAATACCAATAAGACGACCAAGATATTTGGAGAGAACCAGCCCGAGCGTACCAAAGACATACACGCCTTACTTGAAGCATATCAACCCAATCAAAAGGAATTAAGTTACAAAAAGACTTGTTCTACATTCTTGACCCATCAGAGGAACACGTTGACTTGTAATCAAGCCAAAATCAATTTTGGTTTAGAAATTATTCAATTTCTAAACCAATGGTTTCTAGACTTGCCTTATTTGGAGTCTCACGAGTTTGGTAAAGATCAAACAGATCTGTGGCGGCCAAGAGACTATGATATACTTCTAGAAGATCCTTACAACACTCTAAGGCGCACCAACACAGAAGATATCAGGCGGATCATCCCACACCTTCACTTTCTATATCCGGAACAAGGCTGGCCTTATTTGCCTTGTTTGGAGTCTAAGGAGATCAACCAGCAACAGTTCTTTCCCAATCTGTTTGAGTGCGTTTCAGAGACCCTCCAAGTGAACAAGAGACTTCCCAGGCTACACCATTTCCTTCCCATGCTATCAAGATACAAACAACGGCTATTTCCTCATTTGGACGATTTTCTCATTAAATCTCCAACAGTTACTTTGTCAATTAATTTTGTGATTCTTTACTTGTTTTAGCTTCTTAGGACCGTTACCTATGAGCCTATAAAAGCTCAGTTTCTTTCTCATTGTAGATCACCTTTCAATCATCTAAGAAATATACAAGTTTGTTTTGTTTTATACAAGGAGTGTCTTTGTTTAAGCAAGTTTGTCTTAAAGTTTGATTTGAGAGATTCATTTGATTCTTGAGATAAAAGGGTTAGAATTGTTTGTGTGATTCAAACAAGCCTAGTTCTCCACCGATTGAGAGAGTCAATCAAGCCCACGGATTGAGAGAGTCAATTAAAGCAACACCACCACCTTTACCGTTGTATCCATCTTCCGCCAACGCTTATTGATGAGTTCTTGATCACCGTTTGTTTATAAGATTGCAGAGTGATTTTGGATCCTATGTCACATTCACTACAAAAAAAACAGGGTATTTCCGACCACTACTGACGACTAAATCAGTAGTCACCAAATTTAGTGACTATTTAGGTACTATGTGGCGACTGTCTAGTGACAAAAATAATGTAGTCGTCAATTATTCGTTAATTTGCGACAAAAACATGTAGTCGCTAAATTTGTTGAACAATGGCGACTAAATAGCAACGGAAGAAGGAAGTTGTGAATATTGTCCCAAATTTTTTGCCAAATTAGCGACTAATACCGTAATCGCCCAATATAGTCGTAAATTTGGCAACTAAATTGCGACACTTTCGGTGAGTCGCTAAATATTGGTTTAAAACACGTTTTCATCATTACGGGGTAGGTGTACCTGTTTTTGGTGACTACGTGATATAATCACCTTTTAGTCGCTAAATATGCCTATATAAACGAAACTCACCTAATCATTCTCCTCATTCATAAAAACACAAAGCTACACTAAAAAAAAACGTGGCCATAGAGATTTATAATAATGTCAGAAATTTACAATTATAGTAACTTTCGGCAGTGGATATACAAGAGGACTTTTGAGGTGACGAAATGTTTTCACAATAGTTCAGAACCGGGATGGAGCAGTTCATGGAATTTTCAAATAGCCATCCATTTGCACAGGAAAACGAGGGTAAGTTTACTGCCCTTGTAGTAAGTGCAAAAACGGGAATCGTTTTCTGGGGACTAGAATTTGGAATCATATTTTTAGTTATGGGTTTATGCCATATTATTATGTTTGATATATGCATGGGGAAGAAATTAATATGGATATAGAAACGAGTACTGTTGATCCGATATTTATAAGTGTGAGTGAGGAAGTGGGTAATGTTGTAAAAGATAGATATGTGGATATGGTGAATGATGCATTTCCATCTAATGTGAGTTTTGATGATAACTATCATTGGGATGAGGGTTATCAGAATGTAGAAGAACCAGTACTTAACCATTCAAAGCAATTTTATGACTTGTTAGAAGGTGCAAAAAATCTAATACACGATGGTTGTCGTGAAGGTAACTCACAATTATCCTTAGCAGCTAGAGTCATGCAAAATAAGGAAGATTATAATATGAGTGAAAAGTTAGTGGATTTATTTTGTGAAATGTTGAGTATTATTTATCAGAAAGAAACCAGGCTACATGTTCACATTACAAGACAGAAAAATTGATGCGCAATTTAGGACTCCCATATCATTCAATTGATGTTTGTATTAACAATTGTATATTATTCTGGAAAGATGACGAAAAGAAAAAAAAATGTTTGTTTTTTGGTGCACCAAAGAATGACCCACGCAGAACCAAAGTACCATATAGTCGTATGTGGTACTTAACTATTGCTCATAGAATGAAGAGAATGTATCAGAGTCAAAAGACTGCCGCAGCAATGCGATGGCATTCCGCGCACCAAGTAAAGGAGGCAGAAATGACTCATCCTTCTGATGCGGCGAAGTGGAGGTAATTTCAAGAACTAAATCCTCAATTTGCTGAAGAACCACATAACGCATATTTGGGATTGTGTACTTATGGATTGGATCCATTTGGGATGTCTCGTCACCATTCGTTATGGCCTGTGATATTGACGACATATAATCTACCCCATGGTATGTGAATGAATACAAAGTACTTGTTTCTATCCCCATGTACCTTTGAATAAGGCTAAAACATGGCCAATGTATTTTACAAGAGGTTATTTGTTTCGTACAGAAAATCACGGTGCTGGACGAAAGATATTGATGCTGCATATTTCTACGGGACATTAAATGATATCATAGAACTGTCTCCACCTCAGCACTCTTAGGGTCATAGTCATCCATCTTCTCAAGGTAACATCTACGAGCCTCAACTCCAGGATGACACGATGCAATCTTTAACTGCCTTGCTTACGATTCCTGGCCCTGAGATGTTTACGACCGTTTTACTCCCAAACGGTTGGATAACACTACTTGGTAAGTTTTTTAGTTTAGCAAATAGTCTTAGTATTGTCTAAGTTATTGTCTTACTATTTGATTGTCTCAGTTAATAACTTTTATTGTCTGAGTTGTTGTGTATATTGTATTAGTTTAGACATCACTTATCAAGTTTGTATTTGTTTAGACATCACTTATCAAGTTTGTATTAGTTTCGGTGATTTGTTGTCTCAATGTATACACGTTCGTATTAATTGTCTCAATGTTTTGGTATGCTTTAGACGCTTACTATCATTGTTTACATGTGTGGAGGTTTGATCGGGACAGAAAATACCAACTTGTTCGGAAGATTATCAAGATTTTTACAAACAAATTTGATGGTCCATATTATACTTGGCCTTGTGTGCCTCCCAATAGAAAAGATAGATACTTCATGGAGTTTGCGGTAAAAATGGTGTAATGTAACCTGTTTTCTACATGTGTTATTGCTTGTTTTGACTAACATAATTCATTCTCTCTTTGTTTTGTAGAAAACTCACACCTAGGATCCTTTGATAACAGCAATCGTTCAAGAAAATTTCAACACCATCTGTAAATGACGGATGAAAGGCATGGTTAGAAATGCAAGGACTAGTCGAGTTAAACTTACATGGATTAAGGGTACTCTCTTGCAAAAGATGGTTGATAACTGGGATACTGAAGAATAACTGCAAAGGAGTATCACTTACTCCAATTGTCGTATGTCTGACCGTAATGGTCTCGGTCCTCACATCCACTTAGCAGGCCCTAAGTCATATAGAGAAAGCTTAGAAGATTTGGTACTAAGTCGTTTCCAATTTCTCTAATACATTTATCTCCATTCTAACTTTAAACACTTTCATAACCATTCTTTAATTTGTAACATTGCAGGAAGAGGAATTGGGATGAGAAGTCAGTATGGGTGAAGGTTTTTACAAAACACATACAAAGCGAGATGGTTCTCATGTTGATGGGAAGGCAGAGAAAATTCATCATGCTTATCAGAAGAAGTTGCAAGATAAGTTGGCTGAGCTCGAGAAAGATTCATGTCTTTCAGATGGTACTTCACACCCTCGGGAGCTCACCAGCGATAAATGTATTGCCATCTTTCTAAAATATACAGATTTACCTACAGATCAATTGGTGACAGCTTGTCCTGTGTGAAGGTTGTTAAAGAGTGGGGACCAGGGTTTGAGGAACGTCTGGGGCATCAATAACCTACTGGTGGATTTGGATGAATAGTTCCTATCCACAGTGAGAGGTTAGGATCGATGCCTGCAGGGCCAGCTTGGGGTCCATTGGGGCGGCTAGCGGTGGGCTAGTGGGGTCCGTGGGATGGGTTGTCACAGATTTCTCTGAGCATAGGAGAAACATTTCAAGAGGAAAGAGGCCAGCTGAGGAGCCACAACAAGATGAGGAGACACAACAAGAAATAGTGATGAGGAGGAGGTAAAAGAATATTCTGGAAAGCTGACCACAACCCAGCTCAATGATACCTTCAAGAGCATGAAGTTCCAAGGGACCAGATATCCACACAAGGAGACCATGGTGGAGCTTGGAATAGCTGAGGATGTGGAGCTTCTTTTTGGCAAGTGCATTCTTGGGAGTAGTGTGCGAACAAACCTTGCCATGCTTCTCATTGACCAAATGACTTACTATAGCAGCTAGGTTAGCAAGTTATACAAGAGGGGCTCAACTGGAATCCTAACCATTTGAGGCATCATCACTCCAATCCTTGTGGCTGCTAATGTCCCACTGAGAGGTGAGAAGACCAAGCCAAGGTGGATTGACATCCCATACCTCACCTCTTCTCTCATTCTAGCCAAGGAGAAGCATCATGGGAGATACTTGTTCAACTTAAACCACCCAAAAGTAGGCAAGGCTCAGTTTGTTTCACCAAACCCAGAAGCAACAACCATAAGTGAAGGGCTCCTTATGCTGAAGAACAAGCTGGTGATGTAAAAATGGCTAAGGGGGAAGAACAGTTCTACTTTAATGACTATGAGCCCCAACCAAGAGATAGAAGAGGTGTGAGAGAGACAACCAAGAGGGTGACACTTCTCCAAAAATGGAACAAGTGGCATGGTAAGATAGTGGAAAAATTGAAGAAAAAGATGGTGAAGATGTCTAAGTCCATCAAAGGCATGAAGAAAGAGATTGCTGAATTGATGAGTGGAAACTCATCCCCAGCACCAACTGAGCATTTGAGGAGGAGTATCTCAACCACAGTACTGTTTAGGGCTGAAAACCCTTTGGAACGTTCAAGAGCTTCATCATTTGAGCCATCACAGAGGAGAAGAGGTCCAATTTGCCCAAAACAGCAAGTTCCGAGGCACTTGACTAGTGCACTCGAACCACCACTCGACCGAGTGCCTCCAATGCACTCGGCCGAGCACCTCCCCAGGCCTCAATATGGTTTTCCAGCTCCACAGGGTTATCCACCTTACCCCTATGGCCAAGTTTACCCTCTGTTCCCACCTCAGTACTTCATGGACCCTGCACTCATTCAAGAATACTTTGGGTAGCAAGGCAGCAATTCTATTCACCACCAAGCACTCGACCGAGTCACTCGACTGAGCACCCAACCGAGTGCATGTTCAGAGCCATCGTCGAGTTGCCTCCCTCTCCATCAGCAAGCCAAAATCAAGCCCCATGCTCAAGTTACACCAATGGCAGCATGTCTAATGCTGTGGATAGCTTCTTACACAACCCTTGAGGTACCAACATCACCTTATCCATTGTTTATACCATTTAGTTGCATGTTTTGTTTGTTTTCAGTCCTTAAATTCTCTTTCAAATTTTTATTACACAAGAGACTGTGTAATTTAAGTTTGTGGGAGAGTTTAAGACAACATTTGACATTGTTTTCTATCTTCTTATTTCAAATTTTTAGCATAAACACATTAATACTTGCATTGCATCTAAGGTATAGAAAAAACCAAAAAATTTGAATTTTTTTTCACAAAAATCTTTAAAAAACAGAGTGTTCATGTAGTTTGCATTGCATATTAGGATCTTGTTAGCATGTTTCATATAAAACTGTTTCATGCATTGCATTTGGGATCAATGATGAGTTCAGCCTTGTTAACATTGTTTCAATTCACTAAACTAGGATCAATGCCCAAGTTAATAGTACTTTGATGCTGGTTGAGTGGTTAGAAACATAAGATTGAACCAAGTCTAGAATTCATATATTGCATTCTGGTCTAAACTGAAGCATGATGTGATTTGATGTCATTTCCTACTTATAAGAACCTAATATTGACTTTTAATTATCAGTTTGTGCAATGTTTTAAACTCATGGATACTTTATACATATTTAGCATTTAAGAAACAAAACCCCCATTCCACTAGAGAAGTCAGTAAGAAACCTCTCCTAGAACTGAAAAAAACAAAAGAGAAAAAGGGCAAAAGAGAAAAGATGAAGTTAAAGGTAGAACTAGGACATCATGGGATTAGAATGTTAGGAACAAACACTTTGGGTACCTTTGGGTAGACAAGGTTCTGTTCTTGTATGTGTCTAAGTGATCTTACCTTTAGCCTTCTTTTAAAGCTCAATCCACTTTTTGTGAGAGAATCCTTGTGTTTGATAAGCCCCACTCAAAAGAGAGACAATTTTTGTCTCTAAACCCTTACTACCAATCCAAATGAGTTTAAACATTTCATAATCTGATTCATGTTCTTGTTTAATGTAACTTGATCACTTTTGTCATGAGAGTGGATTAGTGAGTTACTAAGATCATTGTCTAGAGATAGCTCATGTTTGATTGAGCTTTGTTGACCAGTTTAGATAGCTACAGCTTGAACACCAGCCCATGAACCCATCTCTGGAAGCCTTTTTTGTCATTTGATTGTTTATTACAACATATTATCCTGTCTTATTGCATTTGTTTATGCTTTAAGTTGTTAAGATTGCATCTGTTCTTCGTATTGCTTAACTCGACCTGACCACTCGATCACACACTCGGTGGAGTGCTTGATCGAGCACCTGCTGGTTGTTCATTTACTTTCTGTCTCATTTCAGTTTAAATTCTGCATCTTTACTGTTTTGTTTACTACTTTTGTTTCTGTTGGTTTAATTTTAGTATTACTTACTATGTTTCACTTGCATTTAGTTTCTGTTTCAAGCATTTTACTTTCTGCATTTACTTTTGTTTCATCAAACTGTTACATCAAAACCACTTTCATATTTAGCTTAACTTGAGTCACTATTTTCATCTTGATTGCATGCAAACAAACACTTTATGGATTAACATCCTTTATGCTACAACTACATAAGGGGATTGAAACACCTTGCACCTGATCATCATAGTTCATGTTTGTTTGATTCTGCATCATACATTCATTCTTACCATATTACTACACAAGAAAGGCCATGTTTCATGCATTGTGTATTACCAATAGTCGATCATGCATTTGTTATGCTCTTTATTTACTGTTTTTTTCTCTTTCTTTTCACAGTGCACGGAGAAGGATTCATGAGGAACTCCTTATAGAGTTGGAAGCCCCAAAGATACTCTTGGAAAGGGCAAGCAACCATCCCAAACCAAAGCGTTTCTTACATTGCAAGAGCAACTAAAGGAAGCCCAACGTCAAATCAAAGTTCAGGCTACTCTCAATGGTGAAGCTGCTGCTCGAGAAAAAGAGACTGCTCTCCTTGTGGCTGAGAAAAATAACGAGATAAAACACTTGTCCTTGATGGCTAAATATTTGCGCAAGACTTATCCAGCCTTCCTGGATTTTATGGCCTCTTAATAATCTGAGGAGGATAGTGTCTCAAACATTCTTCCATCACCAGCTCCATGATCAACTCCATTATGGTTCCTATATGTTACTCGCTCACTCTCTATTTTCTTAACTCATGAACCAAGTTCTTTTGTTCAGTTTGTATGTGTTATAAACTCTTTCTTTCTTTGATTTTGGTTTGAATTCTATTTTGGACTTATGTATATTATGGTTTTAGTTCCATGTTGGACTTGTTTAAATTCTGGTTTCAATTCGATTTTGGACTTGTTTATAATGTCATTTCATTTGACTTTCTACTTGTGTATGCATGGTTTTGGACTTTTTCTATATTGGTTTGTTCTCCATTTCATAAAATGATTAAAATCAGGATTAAAAGACAAAAAAAACAGTACAATATATTAGCTACAACAGTGTTTAGTCGCTAAATGGTCAAAGAATTCTACAGTGGTCATTGACCTGTTTTCTTGTAGTGATTGTGGCATTAAAAACGAAGCCACATAATTCTTTTTTGTTGGATACCATTCAAAAGCTTTAGGGGGGGGGGGAATTTTCCGCCTATATAATTCATTTGACGACAAACATACTTATTCCGACATACTTTGAAACGACCCGGCCCTTTTTTTAATATATGGTTAATCTCGTGTTCCCATGCTCACTAACCACCTAACCAAAATAAAACCAAATAGCGGAATAACCCAACAATACCATTTAAACCAATAAACAATAACCAATAAACCAATAACCAATGATTCATTCTAATGACACCATTCTAGCAACCTAACAGAAGCCATACCACACATCAACGAGCCACTAGAACACCCTCCTCCTCATCGCCTTGATTCCACAATCACACTTTGCCTTTACCTGCACCACAAACACAAATTGAGATGCATGAGTATTGTGATAAACACTCAGTGAGGCAATCCTCCCATCTACTAGGGTATACACACAAGCAAATGAGATTCCAATGTTTAACAAGCATAAAACAAACACAATCAAACCAGGGAAACAACTATCAGCCGCTGTCGAAAAGGACTGGTGTTGACCGACACCCTCCTGCTGTCGATCGACATTGGCTCTTGGTGTTGACCAACACTGCCTCTTTGTGTCGATCGACACCAGTGTCGATCGACACACCTCCTTGGTTTCGACTGACACCCTCCTCGACCCGGAAACCTCGATTTGACACTCGCCAAGTCTCGGCACCGTCAACACCTTGGTGTTGACCAACACCCACCTAGTGTCAATCGACACCGACTCCGTAGACACGTTCTGCTCGAAGCAGAAAGTTTTAGATCCGCTTTCCAAAACCTCCAAATCGTCCAAAACTCACCCAAAAGTCCTGGAAACTCATGGGAACCGACAATTAACCACAAGCATACAAGAAAACAACACAAACACCCACAAAACAAGCAAAACAAAGGATTATCAGGCTTATATCAACCAATTCATGATCATGCACTCACCTCTTTGCAGGAAGTTTCTGGCCCAAATGACGAATGCAACACCTAAACAACCCTTCTAACACGTCTCAAACCCTAGATCTTCACTCCCACAAAAAGATCTCCAAGGAAAATCATCACAACTCCAAAATCTGCCAAGAACACTCTCATTCTCTCTGTTTTCTCTCTGGAACGGAAAAACAACATTTTTCCATGATCTAGGTCGAGTTTTGCCCTAAATATATCGGTTCGGATTCCTAATTGAACCAAATAAAAAAAACGATAATTTAAATCAACTCAGTCGAACCAGAAATTGATGGTGTCGATCGATACACCCTTTGGTGTCGATCGACACTCACCCCCAAAACCGATTATTTGGTTTGCTGATGTTACAGACTTATATTAAAGTTGACAGATACGGTTGGTAGAGTTAGGTACTTTGGTAGATGTAATTGGCAGACAAATAGTAGTGATGGTAGAATGAGAAAAAGTGATAGATTTTTGGTGGGTGATAGATTTATTTGGTAGATATTCCATAAAGATGATAGAATTATGTATTCTGGATAGAGATATTTGATAGATTTATTATAATGTTGACATATTTAATTATGTCTACCAGAAGTATTGAGAGTGGCAGGTTTATTTGACAGATTTATATATCATTGTGGTAGAGATACGTACAATGAAATATTTTTGTGACATATATTATTTTTAACGATGCTAGATATTTTGAGCTTGGTAGATTTAATTTATGACGACATATTTATGTGTTAACGTAGTGATAGACCAAAGTCTTACTGAAATGACAAAAATTTGGTAGATTAATATATATAGACCTGATAGTTGTATTTATTTGTAATAGATTTATACTATTGATGTTTAGATCAAAACAAAGCATTGCGTTTTTATTTAATATTGAGTTTATATACGGTTTTAATTGATAATAACATTGTAAAACAATGTAGTGCATTGGTTAATGGTCTTTTAAATGTGTTTCAATTACGGTTTGAAGCTTACCATTCGCTAAAGATTGTTTTAAAAAAAAACATAATTGAAAAGGGTAAATTCATAATTTGCTCAGAACATCTTCTTTTCAAAAACCCTAACGACCACCACATATTTCCTGCATTTTGTTCTTCAGATTTTTTCGTTTTCTTTTCTTTCTTCGTCACTTACTCATATTTCTTGTCCAAAAACCTGAAATATACCTTTCACAAATGAGTTTTTAGCCAAAATTTTAGCGATTTTGACTAAGTCACCGACAACTAACCTCCACCTCCTCACCGTGTTAACAGCCGCCATCGCCGAATTAGTCGCTAACCTCAGAATCATAAGAATATCACCTGATGTTGCAAAGAATCCAGTGATGGTTTGTTGCAACGAATCATATGATTATTCATGTGTTTTCCAGAATAGTATGTATTAAGTAAATTGGGACATATGAACAATTAAAATGATTCAAAAATCTCCCAAAACCAGTTCAAACCTAAACATTAAAATTGGCATTTTAACCGAATCCATCATCAGCAAAATATAAATATTACAAAAGATAAAAAAAAAACTAACAAACAAATACTAGAGATTTGTTCTTAGATTGATTGATTCATCTTTTGATCAATGGAGAACTTCTCTCCTTCTGTTATTTTTTTTCTTTTTCTGCCGATCATAGATCCATCCAAGAGATGCGTCAAAATCTTCCTCTTCTAGAATTAAACTCTTTTAATCGTCTCCAAAAATCATCATCTTCGGTAAGCTCCACCACCAATTACATGGATATTTGGTGTGAATTTTCTCTTTAGTTTGCTATTATGATATGAGCAAAATAATTTGTTTCTATTTTTGACTTTAATATTTTTTTAACTACTAGCATGAAGTAAATAACATAAATACTAAAATATTTTATTTTATTTTATTTTTAACTATAATGGCATGATTGTAAATAATAATTTAATCTAAAATTTTAACGTCTTCATCCAAATTATGTGTTGTTTGAGTAAGAGTGTGGTCGCAAGTGTTGTTTGAGTAAACGAACAACTTTTAAGTGTTGTTTGAGTAATTTTCTGTAATAAATATAGGGTGGCGCACTCACACAGGCTTCATGGTGTAGAAACAAATGTTTATAGGCGAATTTAAAGGTGAATTTTGACTCTTCTAACTTTCTATAGAATTCATGATCTTTTGATGTGAATCAACGGATACAAAACTTGACACACTTTCAAAGTGTTATGTGACGGGTTTTGCTCGACTTTTTCCATTTTTCTCACAAACCTATAACTTTCTTTGAAGCACAAATACATAACAAAATGGCCTTGAAGTATCTAATAACACTTGGAATTCTCCGTGCAAACTTATTAAAAGGATACTTAAAATACGATGTGATTATCACCCATCAGTTATGTCCAGGGCAAGATAAATCTAAAACATCCACTAAATCGTTAGAAATTTTCGAAGAAAGGGCTTATTCTGACCGATTTCCAACAGGTTTTTTACCTTAGAGTTTCCATGTGTTTTTTTGTAGTTTATACCTTTGTCTTGTGGTAGCTATATTCCCTCCTAATGCCATATTAGACAATATATATCACGAGAGAAATAAGATTTGTGAGGCAATATAAATAGTACATGGTTCTCTCTATTAATTGCCAATTGGTTTTGGGTTGGATATTCATGTTTATTAATATGGTATCAGAGTTTATGGTTAGGTCCAACAAGCAAATTCTCACAAAAATATATAATTGGCATGTCTTGTTGTGGATTAAAATTTCTCTCGATTGTGAGTTTACCCGTGGATGTCCAGTCCCTCAAACTTCACGCTACAGATGTCCAATCCCGAGCGTGAGGGAAGTGTATTAGACAATTTATCCTACATCGAGAGAAATAACATTTGTGGGACAATATAAATAATATATAAATCCCTTTAATCATTTGCCAATTGGTTTTGGGTTGGATATTCATTTTTACTAATATGCCATTCTAATGTAAAGTCGACACAGATTATAAGCATTAATTGAAATTTATGCTTTTCATGTTTGTTAAAGAAAATGATTAATAGTTAAGTTCAGTACATCACGACAAAGGATTTGATAAACGTTCCAGGCTAAACTAGTGCAGCCAAAACTCACCACATTCGTGCTTACTTTATCAATGACAACAACATTATTCTTTTTTAAACAATATTTATTTTTAAAAAAACTCTTAAAATAGCATTAAAACAAATTTTATGAACAAGTATAGCACACATTCCATAAATTTCCAAAAATAACACTATTTAACACATTAAAATGTTTAAAATTAATTTTTAGAGTTTTTTTTTAGGTTTGGATTCTCAATTTCACATTTAGGGTATAGTTTTGAGGGGTATGATTTAGTATTTTGATTTTAGAATTTAAATTTGAAAGATTAATTTTGAAATATATTGCTATTTTTGAAATTTTAGAGATGTTGTGCTAAATTTGGAAAAAAATATATTTCATTGACAATTTGAAGAAGATTTCTAAACCCTTTCTTCTTATTTCTGCAATTTACTCATGTATTTTTCATCTATGATTTTTGTTTTGTCTTTTGCTATGTGTGAGTAGTTCTTCAATTGGGTTTTAGTGTTCCAACTAGGAGATTCAATAAACTGATGTTTTAATTGTTATTTGGATTTCTTAATCCTGAGGTTCTTAGATTCACATGATCTTAATGCTAAGATAGGACTGATCACCTTTTTTTAGACTCTAGGATTTTCTATGCATCACAAGTGTTCGATAGAATGCCTGAATGAGTGTAAATTGAGGAATGTATTTCTAGCCTGAGAAAGTTGATGTTAGGATGCATTGTGAACTTAATGAACTTGACTGTAATTCGAAGTTGGCTAGGAGGTTGCAAATAAAAATTTAGCAAACTAATAGTCAAGTTTAGTTTCTAATGCCTTGGAAGAGGATTAGTTTATTCTTGTGTCCATATTCTATAACGGTTCTTAATTATTGAATTCCATATTTCATTTTTCTCATTAGTCATTGAACTCTTAAATACCCTATGACCCAATGTTTTAATCTTATAAGTTTTTTTGATTTTATATCTTTGCATTTTTATTTACAAACTTGAAAAACAAACAAACAAACCTTTGTCCTTATGGATTCGACCCTGTATACACTGACTTGCGGTTAAGTGTGTATCGGGTAATTACTCGAGCAATCAGGAGGTGTTTGTTCTATGTCCTCACTCTCTATCGTTTGATTTTGTAGCTATTTGATGTTTAATTGCTTTGTATTTTGTGTGTGCAGGGTTTGAAGCCTTTACCAAATGATATAACTGATGCACATTCTCACTCATACTATATGTGATCATTTCCATTTTTTTGTTTCTCAACCTTCATGCATCATCTAGGTCCATTATTTGTTCCTAGATTATTTCACTTAATTCTAGGAACCTATACTCTGAGAACTTTTCCTCTAGTGATATAAGTTTCAAAGTGCATCTATGACATCAACATATGAGCTAAGCTAGAACAGCCTGTTTTAATTATGCGTTGTGTAAATTTATCGACAATTTTAACTTGTCTTCCGTGTTGGGGGTTGATTATGTCTGACACATTAGATCAGTAAAAGCCCAAGGGAAAAGGAGCATATTCATAGAGTGTGGATAAGGGTATTTTGATCATTTAAATGGAAGAACCGACAGAGTGTCCTATAAATACGAATTTACGGGACCGCAAAAAGGGGATAGAAAAAAGGGAAGAAACGGTTAGAGAAACGACAAGCGATTGATGGCTGACTCGTCGATAAGATAAATTAGACGAACCATTCGAGGTCGTTCATCTTTTAATAACACATTCAACTCTCGTCGTGTCTAACTCTTCTAGTTAAGCTTTGTAACCTGAATTTTACGATCCTCGGCTTATATTTATAAAGAGAATTTTGATACCTCTTTGTACCAAACAAATATCTAATTGTGAACGATCTTGACATCAACATTCCACATTCTCAATTGTTCTATATGTGATCTTTTCCATACTTTTTGTCAACCTTCATGCATCACCTAAGGCTAAGCGTTGATTTTGTTTCTTCTGTAGGTCACTCTTCTTGGAACTTCATGACTCCAGGGTCTTACGTGGAGCAAAGGGCATAAAACTGAAATAGAAGCTCTTAAATACATGCAAAAAATTGCTATGTTTTTTTTTTTTTTTTTTTTTTT